>NW_014558448.1:1051-13424 GCF_001313825.1 Dinoponera quadriceps
CCGATTCCGTTCTTCTGTTGGACGGATTCGACAATCGTCATCGCTTGGCTCAGTCAACATCCTTCGCGATGGAAGTTATTCGTCTCTAATCGAGTTGCGGACATTCAGCGTCGGCTACCAGGAATCATATGGCGTCACGTGGCAACGGAACACAACCCTGCAGACTTGGCATCGCGAGGTTTGTTCAGGCATGAATTGGTAAGTCACCCATTATGGTGGCACGGTCCATCTTGGTTGCGATTGTCACGCAATCAATGGCCTAAGGATCAAACGCGTGTATCCTCCTCTCGTATGTGTATGTTCCTCTCGAGGAACGAGTAATTTCGTTGACTGCATCTCAGCCTGTTCATGATTGGGATCTCGCAAATAAATACTTTTCGTGGCCGAAGCTCCTTAGAGTTACTTTATACATCATTAAATTCGTGTCGTAATGCTGACGAGTCAAACCTGCCGATCAGACAACCGAATCAAGCGGTTTCGCGTTTTCAGCCTTAAATTATGAGGCAGCAACGATCTTTTGGCTAAAGCGCATTCAAATGGACGTGTTTCTCGGTAAAATTCAAATGCTTAAAATGAACCGCTGTTTACCGGCAAGGAGTTCTATTTTAGCCTTGAGACTGTTTCTTGACCGCGACGGACTTATGCGTGTTGTTGGGCGATTAAAAAGTGCGCCAGTCCCATTTTCAACTAAACATCCGGTGTTACTCGCATCACATCCGCTCGTTACCCGCATTGTCGAAAATGCACATCAACGCGCATTGCATGCGGGCCTTCAACTCACCTTGAACGCTTTGCGACGAGAATATTGGATTCTTTGCGCACGAAATATTGCGAAAACGGTGATTCATCTCTGCATCATATGCACTCGCGAGCGAGCCGCGGTTCCGTCGCAATTAATGGGAGATCTTCCGTCGGTACGAATAACCGCGCCAGCGCGACGTTTTTTACACTGTGATCTTGATTACGCCGGGCCAGTGTCAATGCGGGTATCTTTGGTTCGCGGCATTAAATCTCGGAAAGCGTATATTGCCTTATTTATATGTTTGGCTACGCGAGCCATTCATTTAGAATTTGTGTGTGATTATTCAAGTCCCGCTTTTCTTAACGCTTACTCGCGATTCTGCGCTCGCTGCGGACTTCCGCTTTCAATCTATTCCGATAATGGGACCACATTCGTCGGTGCAGATCGCGCTCTCGAAGCGGCATACAAATTGGCACTCCGAGATCCAAATTTTCAAAGTCGAAGGGCGGCTGATAAAGTGACTTGGCGTTTCATACTCCTTCAGCCCCACACTTCGGGGGGATATGAAAGGCCGGAGTCCGGAGCGTCCAATCGCGGCGTGTTGCTTTTCGACAGCGGGCGCCTCACCACACGCTCGCTCCTGTGACTAAATTCAATCGCGTCATGTTGCTTTTTGACTGCGGGCACCGCTTTACGCTCGCTCCTGCGACTAAGTCCAATCGCGGCGTGTTGCTTTTCGACTGCGGGCACCGCTTCACGCTCGCTCCTGCGACTAAGTCCAATCGCAGCGTGTTGCTTTTCAACTGCCGGCGTCGCACCACACGCTTGCTCCTGAGACTATGTGCAATCGCGCCGTGTTGCTTTCGACGACGTTACCTCCGGCCGAGGGGTTTCCTGATGACCTAGACAACCGAACACGTGGGTCGACGTGGACCCTCAAGGGAAATATCACCGTCGAGTCTCGCCGCGCTGCGGCCTGCGGTTCCGCTGCGGAATCGCAAAAACCGGGACGACGTTACCTCCGGCGGACGCTGAGTCGCTCAGAGACGAAGTCCGAACGCGGCGTGTTCATTTCGACAACGTTACCTCCGGCCGAGTGTTTCCTTGACTACTTGGACAACCGATATCTTGGGTCGACGTGGAACCTCTGGGGAAAGATCCCCGTCGAGTCTCGCCGCGCTGCGGCCTGCAGTTCCGCTGCGGAATCGCAAAAACCGCGACGGCGTCACCACCGGCGGGCGCTGAGGCGCTCAGACACTAAGTCCGTACGCGGCGTTTTGCTTTAGACGACGTTATCTTCTCCCGACGTATTCTCTGATGATCTGGACAACCGACGACATGGGTCGGCGTATACCCTCCGGGGGATCATCCCCGTTGTGTTTCGCCGCTCTGCGGCCTTTAGTTCCGCTGCGGAATCGCGAAAACTGCGACGACGTTACCTCCCCCATATCAAGAGGCAAGCGCGACTTTTCCGTCGTATGCTCGCAGCGAATCCGCAAGAAAGCCATAAAGCTGGCGGTAAGAAAGATAGGCAGGGAGAGAGAGAGTTAGACGCCATCGCAAATCTACTAACAACGAGTGAAGCGATTTTTCTCACAAATCTAAAAAGACTCTCTACGCGTGCGTGGCTATCTGCTAGATTTCCGACGTGTCCTCGGCAACCCCGTCGTGCTGCATTTAGCAAAAAGTTTCCCACCTTATAGGATACGCTCGCGCTGCTGTCGCCATCTTAGGTCGCGACGCGGAAGAGGGGGCAGATTCGTCTCTCTTTCTTTCCTTCTCTCCTTGCTGTACGACAAGGCAATGTAATCCGCAAACCCTCGAGAAGAACTGTGTTTCCCCGCGCCATGTCGCGAATAGATCAACGAATATTTTTATTAAGGAGATCGAACACCATTGCCCTGCGTACACGACGTGTTTTATCTTTAATCACCGCGGGTATGCTTTTCGCGAAGATCGCGGAGCAATTTTACAAATGAGGAATCTGTTACGCGCGAGATTCATCTCGAACGTGAAGAAGAACTCGCGAAAGGGAGAACGCCGAGAGAGAGTTATATTGCGTTTTCGCCCGCATCCAATTCTTTACTCGTGCTGTGCCTTTTCGTTCTCTCTTTCTTTCTCTCTCTCTCTCTCTCTCTCTCTATCTCTCTCTCTCTCTCTCTCTCTCTCTCTCTCTGTCTGTCTATCTGTATCTCTCTTTCTCTTTCCGACTCTCGTTATCTCTTTTTCGTTTTTAACTGTCCGCTTGCAAGAAACAAGGCATGCGCGTCGCCGCCTTTATTGGCAACACAAATTTTCTTTTGGCTGTTTATCTGACAGCTTATCTTTTTGTTGCGCGCCCTTCGCCCGCGGCTGGTAATGGCAAGAAAGAAAGGGTTAATGACGTCAAGCACAAAACGGTGCACGGTCCAGGTACAAAGCACCTGGTCCTTTCAGATTTTATTGCTACATAAACATAGGTAGCAGGAACTCGTTCGCTGTATATTAAATTATATAAACAACTGTAACTGCCTCGTTTGCCTAAAATCCAAGTCCCGGCATACGCACCATTGCTATCCATCTGCCACGGTTTTGTTACGTAGCCCGCTTAAACGAATGTGGCATTCTTTGCTAACACGTTTACGCGCCGGAGACAAGAGAAAGAGAAAGAGAGATGATCTTACTGCCGACGCCCCTAATAATAAACATATAAAAGCTAACGCCACTCTCAGAAAGCTAATACTGTCATCTCCGATCATCCGTGAGATATCCAAATCGCAACTATGGGAAACTGGAAATGTCTAAACTTCGTTCTCTCTCTCTCTCTCTCCCTCTCTCTCTCTCTCTCTCTCTCTCTCTCTGCCACTTCCTTTTTAGCGTACGCAAATTTCACCTCGACGCGCAATTCTATCTCGCGCTTTTAACGATTATTCACGAGCGCACTAATCTCATTTCTCCTGCTGTTTTCACGTTCCCGACGCGTCGCGTTCTATCGCGCCGACGACACTTCAGCGGCGACCTTAACTGCTCGGAGATATCGCGCGCATAATACCACACGGTGCGTAGCCGCGCCACGATGCCGAGTTACAACGGGTTTACAAATTGACCCGCGGGGCGGACTGAAAAGACACGGATTCCTGCATGGTATCGATTTCGGCCTGTCAGATTCCTAGCAGACTAGATCACGGGGTTGTCGGACGTTCGCTATAGATCGCGGAACGGCTATCGGCATTGTGATGCTCTCCGGAGATCGTTAATCAAGTGAGAGCCACTGGGAGTGCTCTTTGTAGGCGGGTTATTAATCAAATGAAAACTACTGCAGCCTATTGTCGACTTCTGGCAGGAGTTGGGAGAGAGGTAGAGAGAGAGAGATCAGGACAAGTTGTGATCAAGGGAGACAGAGGGAAAGAGAGAGAGAGAGAGAGAGAGAGAGAGAGAGAGAGAGAAAAGGAAAAAGAGAGATTGCAAAGTAAAAAGAGAGAGACAGAAAGAGAGAGAGAGAGAAAGAGAGAGAGAGAGATATTAGAGAGAAGACTTTTCTCTTCATGTTGACCAAAAATCAGGAGAGTACTGCACCAAAGATAGTTTGTACTTTGCCGTTATGCGAGAAAGCAAGCCGCATGATATATTTCTACTTCCCCCTGCTCCCTCTAAATTTCTCGGAATAAGATACTTCATCGAAAAAAATTAAGGTCGAAAATAATGTCGCCGGGAACAAAAATGAATGTTTAATTCCAACCGCAGAATAAATTCTTAATTCTTACAAGTGAACATTTCAATTGATCACATATATAACATATCACATAATAGAATTTGTTCCAATGAAAAAGCGCAATACGTCGGATTTATTCCTCAATTTCGAATGAAAATATTTATTCGACGCGATCCAAAGTGGAGGAATTCATTCTGTAAATGTAAAGTCACTCGAATTATCAAATGACTCAATTGTTACACTATTGAGAAAAATTTCACTGGAGGAAATTAAAGAAAGTAAATCGATATGTACACGTGTGTATTGAATTCAGATCGTGTTATTAATGATGATCGTATTAGCGAGGCTGCGCTTGACGAATTCCACATAATTGACGAGCCGAGGACCGAAATCAAAGAGAAATCAGTCGGCACCCCCACTGTTAGAAACGCCAATGAAGACGTCGACGGTGGCATCTGGAGATTTCCAGGGATTACAACCACGACAACGTCAACGCTCCCTTTCATTCGCGTGGTACCGTCTTATTCCGCTTTCTACACGCAATGACGGATAACGAGAAATTTACGACCTTGAGTTTCGGGGAAGAGTTCACGCGTCTTGCATGATCCAGATGCTTACCCGACGATGAAAAAGCTCTCTCCCAAGATTTTCAAGAAAAATTTAGATAAGAAAAACAATTGTTCTACGTCACTTACGCCGTTATACGCTCCGGAAGATGTAACTGCGTGCCACCGCGATAATTCGCGCAACCCACCGAATACTCAAGCCGCAAAAATTACGCTTTCCGTCGGGGGTGCCGCGGATGCAGAAGCGCAAGAAAGCCGACGGAATTAGTCGAGTTGAAAGAGAAAGCTTTCGCGACGCATCGGAAAATTTCTTAATGCGCAAGTGGATACAGTACTCAAAAACCAGGCAGGCAGGCTAGCAAGCAGACAGGGACAACTAGCAGGCATGCTTCGCAACCCCGAGGATTATTCCATTTAATTAAGTCGACGGAACTTTTTTCAAGACTTTCAGGCCTGAATCTGAAAAGAGGGCGAGAAACAAAACGAAAGAGGGAACACACAAGGACAAACGGAGGAAGGATGGAAGGAGGGCAGACAGGGTGGTGGTGGCGGCGGGTCGGTGGAAGAGGAGGAGGACGAGGGAAGAAAAAGTGGTAGTAGTGGCGCGATAGGCGGACGAGGAGGTGCCACGAGAAGTGGAGGCCGACGAAGTGGAGGAGAGGTGAAGAACTGGAGGCGGTAATTAAGAGAGTTAGTTACCGGTTTCCCAATTATGAGCCAGTAGGAGCCAACTCCGCTACCGCGACGCCTGCCATCTCTCTGCATTACAGCTAACTCCACCTAAAGACTACCCGTTCCACGGATGCTACCGTCTGTATAAATGCGAAGATCGATGTTCCACGTCATAGACGTGGCCAAACCCGATGACCAAATCTCGGCGACCAAGTGACGGGGGAATGTCACTTCGATCGCCGATTTCGTTGGTTGCGCGCGCATGCTTGTTAACCTTTGCCGCGTGGCTGATGATGTTGCACAAAGTAAAATCGTCGAAGAACACAGATGTTTTCATTGATAGTCTCTCATCAAGGTGGTCCTTCCGCACGGGACGGAATGAGAGTAGTGAACATTTTCGCACCCCGTAGCAATTTCTCTGCGATTTTCGCGTCCGGAAAAAGCTATTATTTCGACAGATTGGACGTAGACGGAGAAGATTCAACGTCTCCCAGAATTATCTCCAATGCGCCGCGTTAGGCCTGTCTTCTTTCTGGCGAAAGGGGTGAATAATTATAACTAACAAAGATTGAGCCTCGGACTACGATGAGATAATTCAGAGACGAGGTGGAAGCGGAAGAAATCGCAGGGCGAGTTGAAGCCTCGGAGGGACGATAGGGTTGTTGCCCGCTTCAATTCAGACCGTCGTCATTCAGTCGAGGGAGACAAATCATGACGAGGGGGGTCGATTCGGGATTAGGTCGCATCGAAAATGTCGAGGAACAAGTCATTGTTTCATTCAATCGCAGCATGTCTTTTACTTTCCTTCTCCGAAACGTTCAAAAACTATCGGCCATTTTAACCTTCCATGACTCACGTTATTTCCCAATATATAAAGATTCGCGCGCGGCTTGTGAGACCAATTTTTAATAAATAATAGGAACAAAAAATAATAAACAGAAGATATCGAAACTTTGTTTATGGCATAAGCTTTGATCTCTGCGTTGAAAGAATATTAAAAAAATAAGGAATATTTATTCGGTGCGATAATAATATATTTACTAAAATTTAAAATCTTTTGTTTAAGTGGAATAATCATCAATAGCTTTTATGGAAAGCTACAGATAAAAAAAGACGTACATAAATGTACATTTTCTCAATCGATAACTTTTTTCTCAACGTAAAATAAGTATATTAGTATATAAGAATATATTATTAATATCCAGAGATTAATTTTTATTTCTCAGTTTTATTTATTATCTTTCTCTTGGTATAGTTGAAACTACACTCGCGTACGAAAATGTTTAATTTCGAAGCATCACTAAATTTTTGTTTGATTAATATGAAAGACCGACGATCGAGGAATGTCAAATCGTTCTTATCAAAAATTAAGGTAGTCTGTTGTATATCTCAAAACGTGGTGAAAATTACAGAAGTGAGCGAAATTACTAGAATATTTATAATTTCAACGGTTAATATCTAGTGAATTTGAATATATATATTATATATATATATATATATATATACACAAACCGATCACTCAGCATTCTCCGATCGTTCGCGGATTAAATTCAACGCGATTCGACCTCTCCCCAGCGGCCACGAAAATAGCGTCATTCGTGCGATTGCGCGCCGATATTAGTATACACACGTCTTGACACATGGCGGACGGGCGGACGCAGTCAGGTAGCGGAAAAAAGGTTAGCTGGTAGGAGGTGGCAGAAGGCGCGAGCGCGCTCGGTGCTTACCAATCGAAGAGTTAAAAAGGTATCGACAGATCGACGTGGGCGCGCACGGAAATCTGCCGTTACAGAACCGCTTTTCACGACAGCGCGGGCGCGCGCTTGTCACACGCGTTATTGTTTGTTACCGAGGTTTCACACGTCCTCTCTTCATCGACCCCTCAACAAGTTGCACGTTTCTTCACGGCGAGATAACGCGTCGTCGACGTTGCGTACGTCGATACCGAACTCCCGATCCTAATATGTGCCGATATCGTCGGTGTCTCATATATATTTTTCTCTCTATTCGACGACGACGTCGGACACTCTCGTCGGACAGTTCTCCACGACGTCATTGGAGGCGGATGACGATCATCGTCTTATTTTCACCGCAACTCGCGAATATACCTCTTTTTGTTTCTCTCTCTCTCTCTCTCTCTCTCTCTCTCTCTCTTTCTCTCTCTACCCCTCCCGGCATGCCAACAATACGGTGCGCAACCAACCTGCGAATTTTGCGTGCTCGAGTCGGATGATACTCGGATAATTAATAAGGCGCATGACGACGAGCACCCAACTAGGACGCGCGCGCGAGAGCATATGAGCGAGTTCTCGAGGGTAATACGCCATCTATATAGGCGAGAACCAACTCTTCCGTCGGTCCTCCCCTTTGTCCAAGTTCCTGTTTCGCTGTCGGAGTCGTCGTGGGTCAGAAGAAATCCTTCCTTCTCTGATCGGATGACAGGAGGGTCTCAACGAATTCCTCCATGCACAAGGGTCGAGAACACCTGGTCGTTTAGCACAACGGCAACGGAGAGTCGCGGAAGGGGAGGGGGAGGCCACGGAGGGGCTCGAGAGGTGGTCTCGGTGGCACGGGGCGAAGCGGTGCTGAAAGGTAGC
This sequence comes from Dinoponera quadriceps, assembly GCF_001313825.1. NCBI lineage: Eukaryota > Metazoa > Arthropoda > Insecta > Hymenoptera > Formicidae > Dinoponera > Dinoponera quadriceps. The sequence continues at coordinate 9,320 of NW_014558448.1, forward strand.
GGCGGGGTATTATCATGACAAAAGTACCCTGTCGTGGTCCTTGGACGTGGACTCAGGTGAATGGGACCGAAATTCGGGAGCTCGGTAGCCGCCGGACGGCGGTACGCGCGAATCACCCCTTCCGCGAGGCTATGTCTCTCGTGTGCCGTTTCTTCCGCTCGATCTCGTTCAATCGGTCGGCCGATCGGCGGGACCACGATTCGTCCTTTGTTCTCCCGCGAGACGGAATCTCTACGTGAATGCGCGAGGATCTGGCAAGAAGAACGTAATATAGCGAGAAACTGGGTTAGTAGAGTATAATAAAATGCCACTTCTGGCGCGCTTCTTTGCCTTTCAAGCAGCAGTTCACAAGCAAATAGACGCCGTTCAACATCTCTTGGCTTCAACTCGTACGGCACCCAATACCCTTGCTTTTGAATCATTCCCATGATTCTGGGCCTTTTCAGACAAGGGCAAGCATTTTCAGACAAAAGCAGCTGAAGTAAATGTCTCAGAATTGAACGTGTCTCGATGAGTGAAATGTTAATAATATATATGTGTTTATTAAGGTGCTTATCAATAAATCAAGTAAATTCGCAAACTATTAGATAAACAACTTTGCTCCCGCCGTTTCCCTATAGATGGCTTTAGTGGAACTTAGTGGTCAAAGTAAATAGATCATATACGTCATACAATCAACTTGGACATCTGTCAACATAAACTAATAGTTACATTAGTCGATTTATATCTGTACCATAAAGTTATCGTCGATTGAAGATGTTAGTTTATCAGCCGAATTCTCGTCATTTGCGGGAAGTTTTACTTTTTTGCTTCAATATGAAGAAATCTGCGGCTGAGGCTTATCAAATGCTCTCAAATACTTATGGTGAGATCGCTATTAGTGAAAGAACGTGTCGTGAGTAGTTTCAACGCTTCACGAACGGTGATTTTCACGTCGTAAACCGGCATAGCGATGAAAGAGGAAAGATTTTTGAAGATGCTGAATTAGAGGCATTACTTGATGAAGACTCGTGTCAAACTTAGAAAGAACTGGTACAATCATTGGAAGTGACTCAACAAGCCATTTCGAAGCGTCTCAAAGTCATGGGAATGATTCAAAAGCAGGGGTATTGGGTGCCGCACGAGTTGAAGCCAAGAGATGTTGAACGGCGTCTATTTGCTTGTGAACTGCTGCTTGAAAGCAAAGGCAAAGACGAAAAGGATTTCTGCATCGCATTGTGACTGAAGATAAAAAATGGGTTTATTACAATAACCCCAAGCACAGAAAATCATGGGAAGTTCCCGGCCATGCTTCCACTTCTACGGCCAAACCGAACATTCATGGCTCCAAGGTAATGCTCCGTATTTGGTGAGATCATCTCTGCGTAGTGTATTACGAGCTATTAAAACCAACTAAAACAATCACAGGCGATTGGTATCGAACTCAATTGATGTGTTTGAGACGAGCATTGAAAGACAAGCGGCCGCACTACGCCGAGAAAAACGAGAAAGTGATTTTGCAGCATGACAATGCTCGACCCCATGTTGCAAAAGTAGTCAAGCCATACTTGGAAACGTTGAAATGGGAAGTCCTACCCCACCCGCCATATTTTCCAGATGTTGCACCTTCGGATTATCACTTGTTCTGATCAATGGCACACGGCCTGGCTGACCAACACTTCCAGTCTTATGAAGAAGTCGAAAAATGATAGATTCGTGGATTACCTCAAAAGATGACCAGTTTTTTCGACACGGGATTCGTGCATTGCCCAAAAGATGGGAGAAAGTAGTGGCCAGTGTGGACAATACTTTGAGTCATAACTTTATCTCCATTTTTTTACAATAAGGTATCAAATTAAAAAAAAACGGCGAGAGCAAAGTTGTACACCTAGTAACTAAATATATCTTTTCGTTTATTACATCCGGTATATTGAAAAGCATCTGAATAAAGAAAGATATATGAATAATATTTTTATCATTAGGACATGTACGTTCAATCAGAACAGTTTAAGATGTCTTTAAGGCGTCCCAAAACATATTTTTGTTGCCTGATGATGAATTCTGAAAGTGTATGATAGCAATATACTTAATATATTCTATTAGTATACCAGAGCGTTCCAGAGAAATAGCAAGTCCGCCAAAGGTCGAGCCTATTTAGCCGTCGTGAGCGACATTGTTCGTGACTAATCACGCGATGNTGCCAAAGGTCGAGCCTATTTAGCCGTGGTGAGCGACATTGTTCGTGACTAATCGCGCGATGCGCCGCCCCAAGGTGGACGTTGCGGCTCGCGGAACCGTTCCCGTTCGCGAGACAAATGAACGAGGACGCCGTCGAAAAAGCCAGGACAACCCGACTGTCGTGCCTTACCAAGTTTGCAGTCGTGTTGCTGGGCGTCCTGATGGCAAGGATCACGTGACGTCGACGTGACTTCCGTCGAATCTCTAACAGTCTTATTTTAAGGTGGTTTGGAGTTCGGATTATTAGGAAAATTTTAAAAAACGATTGAATTTGAATGTTGAAGATATGTTTTCTTTTTTGCTTATTTTGAGACGTCTATGTATGATTATAGCTGTTTTTGTCTAAAAATGCGTGCCCCACTTGATGTGCGCCAGAAGTGGCATTTTATATTCTACTGGGGTTCTCGCGGAATGTAGGTAGTTAGGATCTTTTTATACAGAATCCCGAAATTTCAGCTGGAAGGCGGGATCCTCTTATCGCTTTGGAATTTGGCGCCCAATTAGGAGGACAATTAAGGTCAAGTAGGAAGTCGAATCTCGGTGTAAGATACTTCCTTTCGTGCTCGGCGTGCGTTTCTTCCGACGTATCGGTTCGAAAGGTGCACCAAGTCGAAATCGCGACGCGATCGACACGGCTCTGGCTGTCGAGACGGCAGCGCAAGGTTTCAGGTAGAGCCGCGGGAACGCCGGGAGCGCCCGAAGTATGGAACAAACGGTATTTATTTTGGGTTATTGACGTCGCCAAATATTACACAAGCCGGCATTGTGTGCGCACACGGGTCCTTGATATTCGCATAGCGCGCGATAGCGCCGGTGCCCGGTCACATTGTTGGTGAACGCGTATATCGCTACGGCCCTGAGGGCGAATACCACTCATTGTGTGGGTCGTGCCCCTACGCACCAAATGTGCCCCGGCACTACTGCCGCGGTGGTTACCCTGCGGCGGGGAGATAAGTTGGAAAGGGCCGAGAAACGATCTGAGCTCGCGACACAAAGCGGATCTGACGATCGTCGCCTGAAAATTTGTTGTTCGCGTTCCTCCGCGTCCCAACGGCAAATATACCGACGTCGGTTCAATTTCGTGCATTCGGCCTGCTCACAGCGGACGTTAAATCCAAAGTGAATCGTAAGACTGAAACTTCGTTAATACTTTGGATCGCCACTTGAATAGTACAATAGTTTAATTGATGATTAATTAACAGAAGATTTGATAAATAAAATATCAGTTTCTCAAGACGCGTATTGATTCAATGCGTGATGTCGTGCCTCGAAGGAGCATTTAAGCATCTTCGAAGACGGACAAGCGAAGGGAGAGAGGCAGGGAGAAGGAATGATTCACGAAGAGCACGAAACATTTCGATTGCATCGCGACCGACGATAATCAATGTCTGTTTGATTAAATACGGAAGTGACGTAGCCGTCATCAGGGAACCCCGTCTCTCGATAGCGGGATCGGATGGAAATTAATCATATTGTACAGCTGACTATCGCGATTAATAACACGCGCGGATGGTGCGGGTCATCATCGGTGCAATTGAAATATCCGAAAAGGCGCGCGCGCGTACGTGCTTCCACGCGGACATCGTGTCAGGACGTTTTATCTCTCTCAGAAACGTGTCGCGCCGGTTATCACCTGGCGGTGGCCGNGGGAGAGAGGCAGGGAGAAGGAATGATTCACGAAGAGCACGAAACATTTCGATTGCATCGCGACCGACGATAATCAATGTCTGTTTGATTAAATACGGAAGTGACGTAGCCGTCATCAGGGAACCCCGTCTCTCGATAGCGGGATCGGATGGAAATTAATCATATTGTACAGCTGACTATCGCGATTAATAACACGCGCGGATGGTGCGGGTCATCATCGGTGCAATTGAAATATCCGAAA
>NW_014558449.1:0-1854 GCF_001313825.1 Dinoponera quadriceps
TTTTCCAAAAAAGCATTTTTGTTTACGAGAAACTTAATAATAACACGTTTTGCAACTGTCGGGTGCACCTCTTGCAAAGGGACATTTATATTTGATCCACCCTCGTAGTTTATTTTTCATCTAATAGATGTGCATTGGAAAATATGTATCGTTTACTCCGACCTGGAGGAACGATACTAGTATTAATGGTACTGTTTCATGCTATATATGACATTTTACATGAAATATTGAAAGATGTTCGATACGCATCTTATACGAAAGTAAATATTATTATTTTCTACATGCTTTCACCTTCGCCATTGCTCATCAACAAATTATAAAATAATTTAATTGCACTTACACAACAGGCGAAAAATTTAAACAGCCCTTTTCCGAATAAACTGACTCTTGAAAGGAATTGAGAATATTACTCGAAAGTATTGGATTTAGCGTGCTTTATTGCAGTCAACGAGAAAGAAGTTACACTGTAGAAGATACACTCATATTATCACGTATGTACCCTATAAGCAAATTGATCACAGACTGCGTGCAGATTGGCAGCAAATTTGATTAGAATCCTACGCAAAGAACCATAATTATACATGTCCGCATTCAGTTCATACTTTGGCGACAGAGCTTGCTGTCAGACATTATGAGCAGATTGGCCACTGATTGAAACCGCGCAGGGCCTGTTGCTAAATTACTTTCAGCAAGATATGCTCGGTTTTTGCTAATACGTAGGTAGCTATTTATATTTCTGGCCTTGGTAGCAGTAAGTGTTGCCAGGCGCCCTCTGAAGTTGTCATTAGAAACTTGACATTGTTGAACATAAGAACATAAGAACACATTGCCCTTTGAGCGTGGTTTGTGTTGTTTACAGTGAATTGAAAAATTCATGTCGGTCAAAAAATGGAATTAACTCGTAAACATTTTCATGCGATTATTTTTCATATCTTTCGACGTGGATTACCAAGACAAGAGTGCATCGATGAACTTAATTTTATTATTCTTCATACAGCAAGAAAGCACCATCTTACAGCACTGTAAAATCTGGTATAATGAATTCAATCGTGGCCGACGTTCTCTCCAGGATGAATTCCGTGAAGGTCGTCCAAAATCGGTTGTTGTGCCAGAAAATATCGATACTGTACGTGAACTGATAAAGCAAGATCGTTATGTGACATACCGTAAGATTGAGGCATCTTTGAGCATTAGTATGAGCATCATTAAGCATCAATAAGGTATTCCATGAACATTTGTCCGTAAACAAAATTTGTTCGCGTTGGATCCCGCATAATCTGACAAACGCTCAAAAGAAGACTCGTGTTGATTGGTGCAAAGAAATGTTGAAAAAATACGTTCAAAGTGCATCAAAGGCTGTGTATGACATCTACACAGGTGACGAATTATGGATCTACGCATATAAGCCCGAAACAAAACAGCAATCGACTGTATGGGTCTCCCAAGACGAGTCAAATCCAACAAAAGTTGTTCGCGGAAGAAGCACATCGAAGCAAATGGTTGCCTGTTTCTTCGGCATTACCGGTCACGTGGCGACAGTGGTGTTAGAGCACCATAGGACGGTCAATTCTGAATGGTATACGACCATTTGTTTGACAGAAGTCATCGGAGAAATTCGAGGAAAGCAGAAGAAGAGGCGAATCATTCTTCGTCATGACAATGCGAGCTCTCACACATCGAGTCAAACAAAGGAATTTTTGACCGGCCAAAACATCGAATTGAAGGGTCCATCTGCCGTACAGCCCAGATTTGGTACCCAATGACTTTTTTTGTTCCCGCACATCAAAAATAAATTACGTGGTCAACGATTTTCGACACCCGAAGAAGCGGTTGATGCATTCAAAACGCATGTTT
>NW_014558449.1:4682-10709 GCF_001313825.1 Dinoponera quadriceps
ATCAGAAGGGTGTAATCTATTATGAGCTGCTAAAACCTGGTGAAACCGTTAACACTGATTGCTACCAACAGCAAATGATCGATTTAAATCGAGCATTGCGTGAAAAACGACGGAATATGGAAAAAGGCAACACAAAGTCATTTTGCTTCATGATTGTGCCCCATCACGCACAGCAAAACGGGTAAGGGAAACGATCGAGGCGTTTAGTTGGGAAATACTAACGCATGCGGCTTATTCTCCAGACTTTGCTCCGTCCGATTATCATCTATTCGCATCAATGGGACACGCTCTCGCTGAACAACGCTTCAATTCGTATGAAAATGTACGAAAATGGCTCTATAGCTGTTTCGCTTCAAAAGAAGAAATGTTTTTTTGTCGTGGCATTCATAAACTGCCGGAGAGGTGGGAAAAATGTATAAATAGCAATGGACATTATTTTGAATAAAATATTTTTTATCATTTTCAAACAACAGACGTGTAATTTTTACAAAAAAAATCAGATTTCATACTTCTACACCTGGTATGTGCGCTTGTGTGTATTAGATTATGATTTACATTAGGAAGACGGAACGCATGTCGACGGGTCGCGCTGTCTCGTTCTCGCACGGTTCGTTATCGGTGCTCCGATTGTCCGGCGTCGAGTTGCCTGGCGCTGATCGCTGCGTTGAGGTAGGTCGTTTCTGCTTCCTTTGCTGCGTCGTTGCCTCCTCTACTATCATGGTTGGTCCGTGTAGGTGGTCGTAGCTCCGACATCCGTTCCTTCTAGGTTGCCACGTATTTTTCCGTTCCCCTTGTTTAATCGTCCCAAGATTTGTCGCTCACGACTCTGTTACTTGCGATTGCTTTTTCACAGTTTCCTACTCCTTTTTCTGTTGCAGGCTGTTGCTGGAGGGCAGATCCCAGTACGCTGCCACCAGATTTGTTGCGAGCCCGAAACGTCGCGGTAATGTGGGGTTGCCCGGTACAGCGTAGTAGAGCGGGAGAAGGTGGTGTGGCGCGATGGTTAATAAAGTGTTTCTTCGATTGACAAGAACTGAACTTGTTTTTATTACTTTATTGCCCGATACAATTTTACGTATGCGTCCGACAGCGTGTCGGTGCTCGAGAGTTGAGAATTAGAGTCGCGCGTATAATATCGCGTACGCATCCGACAGCGTGTCGGTATCTGAGAGTTGAGAATTTGAGTCGCACCCGCGCCGGTCTTATGTCCCCTTTCATCCTCCTCCTATATCTTAATCGGAGGGGACGGTGTTGATGTGTGAGCGTTATCTAAATGAGGACGCTGATCATCCTGATTTCGATATCTCTATTGCAGGAATGCCAGGTTGCATTTCTGCATACAATGCATACATAGCAATGTTTCGTAATTCGGAGCCGGGGCCCCGTTTATGGTCTTTGACATACTTTATCGTTGCGCTTACAACAATAGGATAATATTATTGAAAAATAATTATTTTGAGTACTCCAAGATATTTTACATTTTATCCTTATACTTTTTCAATATAAAATATAAAATATCTTGTCAAGTATTCATTCCTCGATTATTTTATTCTAATACATTTATAGTTATACATTTACGTTATCTCACATTTATACATTTAATACATTTATAGTTATACATAGAATAACTGAAAGAATTTATTTATATTAAATAAAGTATATATTTAAATAATTCAAAATCATCTTGATGTGACTTTGACACATTCATACATGGTCAATATGAAAATAATATATTCTTTATTCTTTTATTATCTTGAAATCCTGCAACTCTTGCGTTTATTACATTTTTCTAAAATATTTAGTTTTCGAGTGATTTTGCTGGATATAGTAAAGTGTGTGAGAAGGGGCCACCTTTTTATATCTTTTATAATACTTCTAATTTTGTAGATGTCTCTTTCAGCTTAGCGAATAATCGACGATTTTCTTTGAGATGGTTCAGTTTAATGTATTCGAATACTTTTAAATACAACGCTCTAAAATGTATTTACCGCAATAAAGTAATAGTTGTTTATTGAGATATTGTAGGATTTTTCGTATTCATCACTTTTTTTATCCTTTCTTTTTGCACTTAATATCCTATTCATTTTTCTTTCTGTTTCTCTCTCTCTCTCTCTCTCTCTCTCTCTCTCTCTCTCTCTCTCGCCCGTTTATCATATATTTCTTCACCAAGCAAAAATAATGAGCTATGATTTTTTTTCTTCCCGCTACTTGTGTTTCTCCACCTTCGAAACCCGATCCCATCACTACCTTTCTTAATATTGTTATTTTAATTTTTTCAGACAACAGCTGCAAATTTCGAATGATTCTAAAGCCGCCGCCGCCGCCACCACCATCACCACCGCTGCCGGTGCCGCTGCCGCCTGCCGCCATCGACCTCAGCCCGAGCCCGGGTCCGATTAATTTCAAGACCACCGCCGTGCCGCCGTGTACCTTTACGGTGCCCTGACCAATATCTATGAGTTCACGTAGTTCGTACAGTTGGAAGTCGCGCACGGACACAGGCTAGCCATACAGATGCTCCTAGTGCGGCAAAGGTCTGTTCCATATCTTCATCCTGAATTGCCATCGCAGAACCGTTTGCGGCAAGTGCACACCGGGTGCACGACAGCAAAGGCAAATGGAAGTGCAAGCACCAGAACGTACAAGACCGAGGGCAACTTTGCGCGCCACATCAGATACGAATGCGACGTGCTGCGGTAATTCCAGTATATTTTCTGCAACCGCGCCTTCAGCCAACAGGCTGCAGCCAACTGCAGCCTGAACAGGCATCTGAAAAATTTCCACAATCAAAGCGCCAAAGGCGTAGCAATGCAGAAGGACCTGGCTTTCGAGCAGTCAGGCAGCGTCGAATTCAACTTTGCGTATTGTTCGTCGGAATCGGTCTGCTCGTCCATCTAAATTCGATCGCGACACCGCAATTTGCGCGCGGTAATTTGCTGCAGCACACTCAGCAGAGATGCTTCTTTTGTTCTCCGTGCGATTAACAGTAAGCGCTTGCGCAACGATCAACGCATTGATCTTTAGCGATTTGTGGAATCTGGCCCAGCCAGGAAACTGTACGAGCAAACGTGACCATCATGAGAACACGGTGTGTTCCTTCTTTGGAATGGCTTTGTGGAAGTACCGAAACGGTACTTGTCGCAGGTGTTATTGTTCGACGATACCGATTTTACAATCGCACCGTCGCACAGTGGGAAACTTCTAAAATTCGAAATAAAGGGAAGTAAATATATCTTCTAAATTAGGTATAACCTAAATTTGGTTACATTGTATTTTAAAATAATATCTATATAAATAATAAACATGTTCACTGCGTACTTGTATGAAAATGTAAAAGTTTCACTCTTTCGTATTGCGTATTTTTATTTTCAAATTGAATATTTTAAGTTATACGCACATAAACAAGAGCACAATCTGATTGCTACCGAATGTTTTATTTTTGAACGTATAGGATACACGATTAAAACGTGTATATTTTAATGAACAATGATTTAAATAATATCTCATTTAAATTGTGCTTAGTTATACATTGTCGATTAGTTATTAGACAATTATTTTATTGCAAAATGCTAGACATTTCTACGATAATGAAATGTATTAAATTTCTTGTTAGATTAAAAGTAAAATTCAAGTATATAATACGTTATAGATGTTACTTATATTACATGGGCTGAAAAGTCCCGGGATTTTTAATGAAAACAAGCGTTTTTTGGGCAAAGTTATATTTATTCCTCAACATAGTTGCCTTCGAGTGCGATACATTTGGTATAGCGATTTTCCAACATTTCGATGCCCTTTCTGTAGTACGAAATGTCCAAGCCTTCGAAATACGCCTCGGTTTCCGCGATGACTTCCTCATTCGATGTGAATCTTTTTCCCTGGAGCCACCGTTTGAGGTTTGGCAACAGATAATAGTCGCTGGGGCCAAATCTGGAGAATACGGCGGGTAAGCAACTAATTCGAATCGTAATTAGTCCAATTTGGCCATCGCTTTCAAGGACGTGTGTGATGGTGCGTTATTGCGATGGTACAGATCTATTTTCTTCGCCATATGGGGCCGTTTTTTCTTTATTCCGTCGTTCAGTTTGTCCAATAACGCTGCATAATACTCTCCCGTAACTGTTTTTCCCTTCTGCAGGTAATCGATGAAGATTATGCCATGCGCATCCCAAAAGACGGAGGCCAAAACTTTCCCGGCCGAGCGTTGGTCTTTTGGCCGCTTTGGTCGGCTTTCGTGGATTTTCAGCCACTCTGCAGACTGCCTATTGGACTCAGGCGTATGATAATGGATCCACGTTTCATCCATCGTCACAAAGCGTCGCAAAAATTCCGCTCGATTACGCTGCAACAACGCCAAACCGGCCGTTGAATCATCAATGCGCTGCTGTTTTTGGTCGACGGTCAGCAAACGCGGCACCCATCGCGCAGATAGCTTTTTCATATCCAAAACATCGTGCAAAATGTATCCCACCCGTTCTTTTGAGATACCAACGGCCTCAGCTAACTCGCGCAACTTCACTTTACGATCACTCATAATGATTCGATGCAATTGCTTTACGATTTCCGCATTCGTAGCCTCTTTTGGTCTTCCAGAGCGAGATGCGTCTTCGGTGCTTGTATGACCCATTTTAAATTCACTAAACCATCGATAAGATGTTGTTCTCGAAGGAGCAGATGTGGGATAACATTTTTTCAACCATTTCATTGAATGTTCAGGAGTTTTTCCCATCAAAAAACAATGTTAGATCAATATGCGATATTCCTGTATTTCCATTTCTTNAGTTCTGTTGAGATACCAACGACCTCAGCTAACTCGCGCAACTTCACTTTACGATCACTCATAATGATTCGATGCAATTGCTTTACGATTTCCGCATTCGTAGCCTCTTTTGGTCTTCCAGAGCGAGATGCGTCTTCGGTGCTTGTATGACCCATTTTAAATTCACTAAACCATCGATAAGATGTTGTTCTCGAAGGAGCAGATGTGGGATAACATTTTTTCAACCATTTCATTGAATGTTCAGGAGTTTTTCCCATCAAAAAACAATGTTAGATCAATATGCGATATTCCTGTATTTCCATTTCTTTTAAGAAGGCGAAAGTAGCGACATTTAAACGACTGTAGCTTGNCATAGCCTCTTTTAGTCTTCCAGAGCGAGGTGCGTCTTCGGTGCTCGTACGACCCATTTTAAATTCACTAAACCATCGATAAACTGTTGTTCTCGAAGGAGCAGATGTGGGATAACATTTGTTCAACCATTTCATTGAATGTTCAAGAGTTTTTCCCATCAAAAAACAATATTTGATCAATATGCGATATTCCTGTTTTTCCATTTTTTTTACGAAGGCGAAGGTAGCACACTTAAACGACTTTAGCTTGTAAACGAATAAAGGAAATGTCATGAAACTTCACACATAAACTAGTGGCAGGTGAACCTCCCGAAATAAATCATGTTCATTTTCTAGTAGCGCCATCTACTGAAAAATCCCAGGACTTTTCACCCAATGTAGTATAACATACATAGCATATTATTTTTTTTTCTTTCAGGCTTATATAATTTTAAACAATAAAATTCATTAAGGAAGTATTCTGACATGTCGGGTCGAAAAAATGCCTGTTTTCAAAAAATTTTCTAGAAAAAATATTGTAAGAGAAACAATCTGTATAACAAGAGCGTGTCCAATATAATTTTCAAATTATTTATTATTAAAAAATGAAAAAACGATCAATAAAATCAGTAATATTACATATGTACGCACAATCTGTACTACAACGTTTTTTTATTAAAATATCCAATCACCGCCGTTGTATATTATTGCCTGATATCTTCCAAATATATTGGGTTGGCAAATAAGTTCGTTCAGTTTTTTAATCGGAGTAGGTTTACTCGTTCTGCTATCTCTTTTCCACAGCGCTATCGCACAACGCGTTTGCGCAGCTGAAAAGCGACGTTCCACCTAACCTATTTGGAAACATTCGCCGGTTAATACCAGAGTATTGTGCGTACTGCACGGTTGCAAATATGG
>NW_014558450.1:0-14713 GCF_001313825.1 Dinoponera quadriceps
TGTTTTCTTTATTAGACCGGGAACTTATCAGCCCACCTGTTATATATATGTTTATATCCTAATGTCTCCAATTTCACCCTCATTACCCACCTCAAATATTTTTCCTGTAGTCTATCAACCCTCTCCCTCCATCCCCATATCTCCACCCCATACCCCGCCATATCCATACCAAACAACCATATTCTTCTCATCCAATCCTTCCCAAACTTTTTCTTTTTTATCCCCCATACTTTTCTCATTACCGCTGCCGCTTTCTTTACCTTTTCTTCTACCTGCCTTTCCAGCCCCCCCTTTCCCATTTCTTTGCAGTCTGTATCCCAAATACTCCATTTCCTTTATTTCCTTTAATCTTTTCTCTTTCCAACTACAATCTTTCTTTTTCTCCCTCCCTCCTCCTATTTTAAACCTCATTATTTTTGTTTTTCTCATGTTCACTTCCAGCCCCTTCTACCCATGTACTCTTTCAAACTCTCTATCATATATCTCATCTTTTCTTCCTCCTCTATCAATAATACTATATCGTCCGTGTATGCTAGTGTCCTCAATTTCTCTTTTTCTATCTTCACTCTTCCCCAATTTACCCTTTTCATTTCTTCTTCCAAATCCGCCAGTAATAAAATAAAAAGTAATAGACTCAACGGACATCCCTGCCTCACTCCTTTCGCCGTCCAAAACGCTTCCCCCATTTCATCCCCTACCCGCATCTTACTCTTCGTCTACTTATTTATCTCCTCCATCCTACTTAGCAATCCTTCCCTTATCCCCCTTGCCCACATTTCTTTCATTAATACTTCTCTGTTCACCGAATCGAAAGTCGCATTCAAATCCACGAACATCGCTAATATCTTTCCCCCTTTTTTCTCCAATTATCTATTCGCTAAATAGTTTACAACATATATGTTATCTGTCGTAACCGTCCCTCTCCTAAAACCTGTCTGATTATGCGGCACCAATTCCTTCTCTCATATTTCTTTTTTCAGTCTCTCCGCCAGCAGTATCGTGTATATTTTATATGCCGTCGTCATCAGGGTCATCTCCTTGTAGTTCTCTACCATCTTCCCTTCCCCCATTTTTACTTCCGGTACAATTATACCTTTTTTCCATTCCTCTAGCTATTCTTTCCCTCTCCATACTATTATCTTATTATATTTTTTAGTCAATGTTGGTGCGAAACTGGCGCTCAACTTTGAAAAATGTAGAAATACTTAATATGATTGTACTCCGTTTGAACCTATTTATACCATTTCCGTTTTCGTTTATATCTCAAAGGGTTGGAAGGTAGAAAGATGAAAAAATAGTCAACACTCGATTAAAAGATTTCTTTACTTTTGCTTTTATTATTTAAAAAAATTTCGTTTGTATCCGTTTGTACCTCCTCATTTTCGCTTATACCTCAAAGGAAGATTCAGAGATACATGTTTCAGTTTTGACGTACCTCTTCATAGCAAACGTGATTATTTTGCGAGATATCGAAAAACGGCCAACGACATTCTAAACAACATTGTTCGTACCCGTCTGAACCTCTTTCGGTTTCGTTTGTACTTAAATGAGTTCAGAAATACAATTTTCTTCATTTAGGTCTAAATTTTGCCGATTTTCAAGATATCTCAAAGTGAACGGTATTCGAAGGAGCATTGTTTGTAATTGTTTATATCTCTTTTGTTTTTCGTTTGCTCAGCCAGTCACAGGACGGTTGCAATGATATTTTTACATGTTCCAAAATTCACAAAAGATACGAAAAAGGAAACTTATAATTAATAAACAATTCTATAATTTTGACATATATGTATGTAACAGTATAAATGATGCACTTTCCGATGCCCTTAGATGCTTTGAGATATCTGGAAATTAGCAAAGTTAGCATATGGGTGTAAATGAAAAAAAGCTGTACTTTCGGAAACATTGAGGTACAAACCAATACGAAAGAAGTACAAATTCAAAGAAATACATATGATGCTCTTTCAAGGTAGTGAACTGAGAGTCTACATTGGCGATTGGCAAATTTAATATAAAATTTTCTAATCAATCCAGCGGAAAACTCCAGGCACTGGCCAATGTGAGTGAATGTGTGCTATTGCGCTAGAGATCGTACTTTTTTTCGAAAGTTGTTGAGATCTTTGAGATATCTTAAAAATTAGCAAAGTTAGCATTTAGGTCGAAATGAGAGAAAGTTATATTTCCGAACCTTTTGAAGAACAAACGAAAACGAAAGAGGTACTAACGAGTATGTTACGTCCTGGGAGAGGATGTACGTAACAAACATCACTTACTCGCACACTCGCGAGACCTAAACATACTGGCAGGTCTGCGGATCAGGTCAAGGTCCGGAGAGGCCCATTTATTCCGATCGCAGAACGTACATGGTCCTTTATTTAGGTCAAATAACTTAATCTCTTTACCTGGGATAGGACCATAGAGAATGTTAAAAGGGGAATTCAGATTTAAATAATTGAAAGGAAATGAATAAATAATTTTAACAATTTGATTAAATTTAGGGCATTTTGAATAAAACAGTTTATTAATTATACCAATAACATAATTTGGTTCTCACATGGATTAATAATAGTGGTAAATTGATGAGAAAAGTCATTGTAAAAGATACAATATTTAAATGATAAAAGGGTTAGCTAAAGTTAAACATATATGGGTTAACATTAAACAAACTTTTATAAATCAGCATTATTGGAATAATGTAAATACAAGATGAAGATTAAAGTAAGATTAAGTAAATAAGTAATCCGTGTAACTCAATATAATACAATCGTATTTAATGTATCAAGAATGTTTAACGTATCGGTATGGCGAGAAAAACATCATTATATAATACAAGGAAGATAATAATTACGCAGTGTATGTGTGTGTTTTGAGGAGTGAAGTGGGATTGGATTGAAATGATTAAAAGTCATGTTTAAATATGAAACAGAGACTTACGATTTAGGTGAATCGACTGTGGTGAATACTACGTAGAACATGGATTCGTTGATCGTGGTGTACCGGATTTATGGGATCCCAGAATACCGAGAGAAATAGTTCACTTAAGAAATCCCGACTTGCACAGCGCGTTACTCAGCAACAGAAGAAGAAGTGATTGACTGACTGACTGACTGACTGACTGACTGACTGACTGAATGTGGAGTGGCCAGAGAGTAAAGTTTTTATAGGGAAGATTTTGGGGAGTGGCAGATGACGATCGCCAATGAGAGGAAGTTTCGTGGAGAACGGATATGGAGGATTGGAAAACGGACACCTAGCAAACTCCTATAATTATCAGAATGTCATAAACGATCCCAAAATCCTAATCCCATTGAAGGGTCTGAATCCGGCTGATCACGTGTGAAAGCGAAAAATATGACAGACGCGTTGAGAAACACATGACGCATTTGACGGCGTATAATCTTGTCTTTTTTACATTAGCGCTTGCCCAAATCCGTCTGTTTCCTGATCATAAAAAAAAAGATTTGTTGTTCCCGAGGTACCCAGAATGTAACAAAACTACGTGCCTTACGTGAAGGCGGAAAAGATGAAAGACACGTTGGGAAATACATGGCGCGTTTAACGGCGAGCCATCGTAATCTTATCCTTTTTACATTAGCGCTTGCCCGAAGTCCGTCTGCTTCCCAATCATATAAAAAAAAAGGAATTCGTAGTTCCCGAGGTATCCTAGACATAACAGGTATAAATGATGCTCTTTTGAATCTCGTTGGCCGTTTTTTGAAATCTTGCTACCAAGTTTGTTATGAAGGAATATGTTAAAACTGAAAAATACTATATGTTCGAACCCTTTAAAATATAAACAAAAACGAAAGAGAAATAAACGATCTCTTTCGAATGGTAAAAATGAAATTATAAAATCTTTTAGTCGGGCACTGGTCATTCTTTACCTCCTTGTATCTTCTAAGTTTTTCAAGTACAAACGAAAACGAAAGTGACACAAACAAGTGAAAATGAAATACAATCTGGCTATATTAATTATTTATATTTTTTCTAAGGTTGGGCACTAATTTTACACCGAAGTCAATCTCGAGCTCAAAAGTGACACTTTCCACTTTTCATCAGATAGAATCTGTCTCATTTCACTTCTTCTCTATTTCACTTTGAGAGGATATACAGAGGGGATTATTTCACATCGCTGGAAAAACCGGAAGAACGGATTTTGCAAAAAATTAATTTTTTATTATTTCAGTGATATGTTAGATAATTATTCATGTTCTCCGTAAAATTAATGTGATTTAACAAGTTGTTATCTTATTTGTGTTAAAATTATGTGTCCGTCTATCTTGAATTGTGAACGGTACCAGAGCACCAAATGGTGTGGAACATGGCATACCACTATATATGCGCGTAGCATACCTTTGTAGCGCGTAGCATATCTTGAAGTGGCGAATAGCGAAGATTGATTTAGTTACATGCTTTGCATATGTTTAATAGTGTCCATATTATGAAGTCTGAGTTCTTAATTGGAACTACGGCATCGCAGAACGCGCGAAACATTAATAATGTATTTGGCTCTAGTATTACTACGCAGCAGACAATATCAAATTGGGTCGTCAAATTTCGTACAGATACCTTTGATCTCACAAATGAGACACGCGGTCGCCCAGAATCAAAAGTCAATAATGACGAATTAAAGGTCACCATTAAGTCTCACCCATCTCAGAGTGCCTATGAATTATCGTTGAAGTTTGGTGTTAGCAAACAAACAATATTAACTCATTTAGCTCAAATCGGTAAAGTGAAAAAGTTGGATAAGTGGGTTCCACATGAACTGAAAGAAAAACAGAAATAAAAGCGTTTAAAAACTTGCTTGATGTTGCTTTCTCGTCAAAAATCTGATCCATTTTTTAATCGAATTATCACTTGTGATAAGAAATAGATCCAATATGACAATCGCAAACGTTCAGCACAGTGGTTGAACAAGGATGAATCACCAAAACACACTCCAAAGCGCAATATTCATGAAAAGAAGCTGATGGTGCATGTTTGGTGGTCTAGTGCAGATGTGATCCATTATGATTTCATGAAACCTGGCTTATCGATCACAATAGAAATAGACTGCAATCAACTGGACGAAATGATGCAAAAATTTAAAGAAAAACAGTCTAGATTGGTCAACAGATCGACTCCTATCTTATTGCATGATAACGCTAGACCACACGCTGCACAAATGATTGTGGCAAAACTACAGGAATTGGAGTTGGAACTTCTTCATCATCCTCCATACTTACCAGATCTAACTCCCACTGATTACCACTTCTTCCGCAATTTGGACAACTTTTTAATAGGAAAACAATTTAATTCCGACAATGCTGTAAAACTGGCCTTCCAGGAATTCATTGATTCTCGTCCGCTAGGGTTTTATACCACCGGCCTGAACAACCTGTTTAAATGGCAAAAGTCTATAGACAATATGGGTGCATACTTTGATGAATAAAATAATTCCTTATATTTGTAAGTTATCAATCAACTTTGCCTTTTTTCTACAAATTTCATTCTTGACGACCTAATACATACCATCGTGCAGTCACTGTTCGCTGATTTTCCAGAACGACTCAAAATACCTCTGATTATAAAAATATGACGATCATTTTTGTTCCTATTGATCAATGTTTCCGTACTTGCGTTGGCGTAGTTTCTTCTTCAAATTGCCACACTTGATTATTACGCTTTGATCGAACGTCCTAATAGTATAGTCAAATTTCATCACCCGTAGCAAAGTTACTTAAGTGTCACGAAACTCTATTTGTATAGTTTCTCATAATTTCCTGATACTATTTCCTACATATCTTTTGCTCCTCTGTTAGAGAATGAAAGACCCACAACGCACGAACTTTCCATATATTTAATCGTTCATGTAAAATTTTATGAATGCACGATACAGTAATCTGTTTTATCTCCTCAATCTGCCAATAAGTTATCCGCTTTCGGCAAATAAGTGCCTCACTTTATTCACGGTTTTATTTGTTACTATGTCAGAAGGTTGCCCGGAACATTGCATGTTATTTATGAAGAAACACCTACGCTGAAATTCTCAATACCAATGAAAAATTGTTATTTCATGTAGACAGTCATTGCCTAAAACAGTTTTGAGTTCGTGCACGAGTTTGCACATTCACCAATTGTCAAATTTTTCATAAAATTATACTTAATTACCGTATGAATTTCCTTTCTCACCCACGACGTTATACTTGATGAACTCGACTGATTTAAACGCTTAGTGTTTACGAACGGATTGACGCAGACAAATCAAACTTATATATATTATCTTTGATTGAAACGTACATGTCAGTGATACCAACTTTAAGGCTGCACGATGAAATGAAGGCGAATATTGCAGTACTTATTCAGTGACCAATATAGTGTATTATATTGTTGATGCGTCTTTTTTTAATAATACCCCCAGTATGGACCTAGTCTACTAACAACTAAAAAAACTATCTGATTAAACAAAAGTAGAATATTTTTCATGCACATATGTATTATATGCTTCTGCTCATTTCTCTTCTCCAGTAAGTTTTCTTATTAGACTTATTAAGAATATTGCATAAAAAACGCAATAGTATCTCATGAATGAGATGGAAAATTATTGAAAAATATTTATTGAAAAATATTCATCATTCAAATAAAAAGTTAATAAGAAATATAGCATCTTTTTTAAAGAATCTTTTTTAAAGAAAAGTCCAATGATTTTCGTCCTTCTACGAGCCTCATAGCACGATATGGGGTAAACACGCTACTGAGATTCGAACGGTTCGCAGGCTGCAAGCGAGGCGAAGAGACAAAGGGAATACGAGACGGAATTGGTCTTTCGAAATTGGCTGGAAAATGTATCGCTTGCCGGTCTCCGTTTTAATACACAGGATATGGCAATTGGTCTATTTTTTTAGCTAAACTGGTTGCAGTAGTAATAATAGTAGTAATAGTAGTAATTGTAACAATTTAATGCATGGGGCAACTGATGCTCCTAAGATTATTTAGATCTGGTCCACTGTAACACCTTACTCCTTTTTTTCAACTTAGATCCTAAACCCCAGTTTCTTGTCAGATATCAGGTGAATCAGTTCATTATATCTTGTTTGTTGAAGTTCTTCGGGCCTTAAAGAAGGCTGCTCCTATATTTTACATTATTTGCACGTTAAAGCCGGACAGTGGCACAAAACATGTACACTGTCTTCTTCGTTGTAGCCGCATAGTCATTTTCCTCAATCTCTGTTTGATGCAGATAGGCTTTCAGGATCACATGTCCTGTTAAAAGTCCAATTACACACACACGCGCGCGCGCACATACGCGTGAGAACCAAGGGGGCTTTAATGCTGCAGACAATTCTTGGAGCGTTTGAGTAGAGATTACGTCCAATAGTGCCTGCAAATCGGTGTCTTCAAACTTTTTCGGTTGGCCTGAGCGTTCTTTATCATCGACATCAAAATCACCAATCTTAAATCGCTGAAACCATACTTGGCATGTTCTTTCCGATGGAGCATAATTGCCATAAGCTTCGAAAAGCAATTTATGAGCTGCAGCTGCAGTTTTTTTCAAGTCAAAGTAATGAAGCAGCACATGTCGAAAAAACAACTTATCGCGTTCCATATTTAATCAAAAGAAAAAATAGCACTGCTCGCTTAAATGAATCTCTTCGCACTGAATTTTATTGACAAATGTCTAACCTCTAAAATGCAGCCAGTTTCAGATGTCAAAATAAATTACACCTACAACTAACGTCATCTAACTGTGAGCCGCAGGAACTAAGTTTACCACCTAATATAATGCTACTGAATATGGTCATCCTGCAATTAAATAGTGAAGGAAGAATGTGAAGTGAATTGTGCCTTCTTCCGATATTTATTCTTCTTCGTAGTCGTATTTCGCTCGTATGTGTTTGTTTTTTTTTTTATATTAGTTATCAACGTAGTGTTTTAGGCGATTCACGTGAGTGGTTAGGGTTTTAGGTATACGGCAGAGAGTAATGTCGCTTCATGTCCGTATAATAGTTCAAATGGTGAATATCCTCTGCTGGTATGCGCGGTCGTGTTATATGCAAAAATTGCGTAAGGCATCCATTCATCCCAGTCTGTTTGTTCGCTATTAATGTAATGTCATAAGTATTCATCTACAGTTACGGAAGTTTCCCCTTTTAAAGTTCGTACTTTTACAAAACTAATTGACGAGCCGGTATCCAATAGGAGCGGAATTCTTCCTCGTCTGGTTTCGTTTATCGGGAGTATCGATACGAAGTCCAGTCCTCCGTGTGTTTGCTTTGCCTTCCTCACTTGATTGATTTGGAATTTTTGGGAACTTTATGTTTTATTTTCTCGTTCTTGCTTCTCGTTTTTGTTTTTGCTTTCATTGGATGGGCCTCCTTGGTCCACTACACGCCTATCTGTCGAGGCGATATTTGTACTTTGTCGCCTTTCGCAACGGTCAGGGTTGAGTGCAGCGTGTTTGGCCGGCTTCCCATGCAGCTTCCAGCATTCTTCGCGTGTATGTCCTACCTATTTACAGTGTGTGCAATATTTTTCCATCGCGTTTACGCCAGGGCGTTCACTTGTTGTTGATAGAGTAAATCGGTTCACGTAACGGCTGATACGACAACCTTTCCCTAGATATCCTATTTTGCCGCATTTATGACACGTCAGGGGCCTAGTGTTTTCTCGGGCGCGCGGATGTGTCGTCGATCGACTATTATATGGGAGTGCAGTTTCCCGATTATTATAGTAATTCGTTAGTCTTCTTTGATAGCCCCGCGATAGATGCGAAGAAGCCGCATTGCTTCGGATAGCGTAGCAGGAGCTCGGGATCGTACTATGGTTTGCAGATTATCATTTAACCCGAGTTGGTAATTTATTAACGCTTAAAATTTTATATATTCGTGTATGGTTCTTTTTTCTGCCGGGGTGTGCAATGTACCTTCAGTAGCTGACTCAAATAATTCTGCTGCTACTCTATCAACTCTCTTTCCGTAGTCTCGCGCGTCTCCGGGTTTCTGCCGTAAAAAATTAAATTCGCGTTGTAACCGTGTAGTTGACTTTCTTCTCGAATAGCAAGCCTCTAGTATTTCTTTCAATTGTCGATAAGTTGTTACATCTTGGTTTTCCATTTCTGTCATGACCTGTCCTTTCAATTTCGTGCAGATTATTGTCATAGTTAACGCGATTTCCTCCGAGGGGTGTATCTAAGCGTAGGCGTAATTGCAGGCGCGTAAGAATTCCTTAAAACTCTCTTCACTGGAGCCATCAAAAGTCGGTATCAAGTCCCTAGCCTCCTTTATTCGTTGTCTGTTAGCGTCGGTTATAAATGAATTCAACGCGTGACTGTCTTCTGAGAAGGGGTCTTGTGTCGGTATGTGGTCGTGCGTTCTGTCTCTATTCTAGAGCCCCGTTGTAGAGGGTCTTTGTGTTAGTGAATCTTTCTAAGTTGTTCTGTTGTAGTACGTTAAACTTCTCATCTAATGCGGCTACGCGGGTAATGAGGCTTTGCATCTGACCTATTAAGACTTCTACTAGGGAATCACGTTCTCCTCCCCCGTTGCCTCTTGGTAAGAGGTTTTCCTCCATGTTACCGTTTGTACGCTGCGCGACGGTGGTTCATAATCTATCAATTTCCGCATCTATTGCGGGGCCATCAATATGAGGTACATCTTGTTCTGTACGCCTGTTCATATTTAAGTTATCAAGTACTTCGCTCGGATCGAAAACGCTATTACCGTATGAAGTTAAAGAAAATTCTCCTCTGTCTGACACGTCAGTAATGGTACTATTACTCGGCAAGTTTCTTTGTCGCCTAACGTGTGAAGTTACTGGCAATATACAATTATCGATTTCATTAAACGGAAATTCGCGTTCTGTTACGACATGTATCGGGGGCTGTTCTTCGTTTGAATCTTCAAGTACAGCTAACGCGTCTTGTATTCCTTTTCGTATACTTTGCGCGGTGTTATTTAGTACGTTATCGAAATTCTGGTTTACCCGTTTGGCTGGCTGTCTTAGTATATACTCCGCAGGTGCGCTATGCAGCCAGGATCTGTCCTTGCACGGGTTACGCGGTATATTACTACCTTCAGACATTCACGCGCACGGTTTGGCTTCTCGCTTGTGTGTGTATATGTGTGCGCTTGTGTGTATTAGATTAGGACTTACATTAAGAAGACGGAATGCATGTCGACGGGTCGCGCTGTCTCGTTCTCGCACGGGTCGTTATCGGTGCTCCGATTGTCCGGCGTCGAGTTGCCTGGCGCTGGTCGCTGCGTTGAGGTAGGTCGTTTCTGCTGCCTTTGCTGCGTCGTCGCTTACTCTACTATCGTGGTTGGTCCGTGTAGGTAGTCGTAGCTCCGACGTCCGTTCCTTCTAGGTTGCCACGTAGTTTTCCGTTCCCCTTGTTAATCGTCCCAGGATTTGTTGCTCACCACTCTGTAACTTGCGATTGCTTTTTCACAAAATCCTTCTCCTTTTTCTGTTGCAGGCTGTTACTGGAGGGCAGATCCCACCGCTGCCATCAATTTTGTTGCGAGTGCGTAACGTCGCGGGTAATGTGGGGTGCCCGTACAGTGCGGTTGAGTGGGAGGAGGTAGTGAGGCGCAGTAGATAATAAAGTGTTTTTTGATTGATAAAAAACTGAACTTGTCTTTATTACTTGATCGCCCGATACAATATCACGTACGCGTCCGACAGCGTGTCGGTACCCAAGAGTTGAGAGTTAAAGTCGCGCCCGCGCCGGTCTCACGTCCCCTTTTATCCTCTTCCTATGTCTTAATCAGAGGGGACAGTGTTGATGTGTCAGCGTCATCTAAATGAGGACGCTGACCATCCTGATTTCAATATTTCTATTGCAAGAATGCCAGGTTGCATTTCCGCATAGCGACGTTTGGCGATTCGGAGCCACGGCTTTGTTTATGGTCATCGACATACTTTGTCGTTGTGCTTACAACAACATGAACGAGAAAGAAGGGCTCGGGAAACGAACGGAAGAAACGGATCTCCGTTGCCATCAATTCTCGCCGACTAGTTTGTTAATGGATATACTCTGTTAATGGACATACTCTGTCGAACGTCGGGAAATCGTCACAAACGCAGCCATGAACATCACCTCGTTGTCGATATTGCGAGACGCGCTGCCCGACAAAGTGAGTATCAGGACTGTCCTGCCAGTAGTTGCCGTCGCTAAGAAAAAGAGGAAGAGACACATGAAAGGAGGCAATGTGTACGATATTTTACAAAGTAGCACGGACTGACATCAATCTTTATTACTCGAGAGAGATAAGATTCTCCCCTCTTCCTCTGCCGATCGCGGCTTCCCTCTATCTCGGCCAATCAATGAAAATTTTCTTATTCGAGCCGAGTTTTACTACAGCGTCGTGCGGCAAACGAACGAAAGTTCACGAGAGTTAAGAGTGTCAATAGCTTCTCGAAAGTGAGAATTATTATTTATCTCCGCGGAACCAAGATATGCCGTGAAGATATGCTGACAGTTCCAAGAGGAACTTTTTTAATTTCCGCAGTGGTCGAAGTTCCCGTTCTCTTCTAATTCGATTCTAGTTTCGTCCCCCAGATTCATTCCCCAAACAATCATTCCCTACGAATCTTCCTCGAACTCGTTACGAGCAAGAACTCTGCTCGTCTACGAGCATACATGCACCCAGGCTCGTTGGGCACCCAGACTCATGGACGCGGGCTTGAAGGCTTGAACACGCATCCTCAGATCTGGCAATCGAGTCGGCTGTAGCCGGTATGAAGCCGACGAGTTGCTATATTAGGGCGAGCTAGGCCGAGGGGGTCGAAATAGAACGGCGCGATCGTAAATTAAACGTACTGATAACACGTCAGACCGATCGTTTCTATGTAGACGAAAGGATCACCACATGGCACGAACCAAATAACCGGCCGGGACAAAAATAGGGACTCCTGTGCCGGCCGTCATAATAGGTAGCGTGACGCGCAATCGAGAAGTTTGTGTCATCTGTTGCATTGGTTACGTCCCAAACGACGGAGTGTTACTGCAGCGCCTGTAATGGTCATCATAACAAGGGGTGCACATAAGGCTAACTACCTCCTAATTACTAGACCCAGTTAACAGTGAGTACCCTTTAAAAATCATTTGATGAAAAATTAGTCGTCCCGATAGGACCGGTGGATTTCTATCGAACTTATTAAAAAGCTCACGGCCGACGGTGCGCGGCGAAATGCGCGCGGTATTGGCGCGCGAGAACGTTCTTTCGCGGAGAGAAAGAGGAGAAGAGGGGGGGAAATATTGCGGAGAAGTAAAATGTATTAGGTTGGTGCATATGAAATGTCGGATTCTTAAGTGATTGTATAAAACTGTATATCTTTCTTCAAAAGCTGTTTATTCAATCAAAGTATGCTCCATTCGCTTCAATACACTTCTCCCAACGAGATTTTAAAGCGTAGATGCCTGTCTTAAAAAAATTTTGGTCTTTAGAATTAATAAACTCTGATATCGAGTTTTTTAGACTGTCTTCATTTTCATGGTGTTTGCCTCTTAAAAACAGCTCTAAATGCTTGAAAAAATGAAAATCGGTCGGCGAGAGATCCGGTGAATATGGTGGATGCTGCAAAACTTCATATTCCAGTTCGTTCAGTTTCGCAATTGTTTTGTGCGATGTGTGCGGCCGAGCGTTGTCATGGAGCAGTAGCGGGCCATGCCGATTCACAAGCGATGGGAGTACAATTTGGTGTCTCAATATCGTTGTATGGTCAACTTTCATCCTGATAGCAAGTTCCCTCGTGGATACGGCTGGATCCGCTTCCACTAGAGCCTTCAGGTCATCATTATTCACAGACGTTTTGGGTCTTCCGCGCGGCTCATTTTGCAGTGAAAAATCGCCAGTCCGAAATTTTTCGAACCAACGCTGCACTTTCCGATTGTTAACCGTATTCTCCCCAAACGCTTGGTTTATGTTGCGTGCAGCTTTTGCAGCACTATTACCAAGTTTGTACTCATATAAGAAAATGACGCGAATGTCGGCAGAATTCATATCGGTAATAAACTCAAAAGAAATAAAAAAGGGAAGACCTTCGAGAAAACCTATTTTGTTGAAATGAGTCTCTGGCAATGGACAATACGAGTATGAATGAGGTTATGCCAAATACAAAAGTATAACGAAAACAGGGAGGAAAACGTCCGCATGTAAAGAGAATGCGACATTTCATACGCACCAACCTAATAGTTGTGAACGAGCGCGTGACGGGAAATGCTGGAAAGATATGTGTGCGATCGGGACGGACAGAGTATATTTGTCTTCAATTATTTCTCGCCGTTCGTTTCTTACTCGTGCAGGCTCGAAGTTCCTTATATAGGAAACGTATCTTTGTTAAAACATATCTCTACCCTACTTGTCTGCAGCAACATTAATTCCGAATGCGCGGCAATGCATACGCGAGAACTTGACTCTATGCCAGCGAACTTCTACACTATTATTAAGAGAAAGCCTCATATATTATAAGAAAACGTTTGGGAGATAATGTTGAAACACTCTCGAATTGGACGGACAGTACGCATTTGTCATCGATTTAGCATTATTTTTTTCTACTGCTTCTTTCTGTTCGCACGCTCTATCCCGTAGTGGTTCTTCTATTCCGATTGTATCGCCACATAATGCAACGTTTACATTTAGGATAGACACATTCAATGCCAAATGGGCTGCTTTGAAGAATCACGTCTAACACGATGACCTTAGATATCCAGTTATCGAGAGAATTGGTTGGCAATGACTGAAGCCTACTGGAAATGTTAAATGGTCGTCAAAGATATTCGAGTTCTAATCCGGTCAATGTGTGACACATGATATTCTCTGATACCATCGTCGTATTTAAAAAGATCCTGAAATCATTCTATTTTACCACAAATTTGTTAGTACTATTGTTACGTCTTGGGTACTTTGGAAAGTACAGATTCCTTTTTTTTATATATAATTGGGAAACAGAGGGACGTTGGACAAGCTTTATCATGAAGGGGATAAAATTAAGATGATTCGCCGATTAAACGCGCCGTGGGTTTCACAAAATATCTGTAATCGCTTCCGCCTTTACGTAAAGCGCATAGTCTCATTACATTCTGGGAACAATGGGTTTAACAAATTCTTTTAATTATCAGGAGATAGGCGTTATTTGGATAAGAGTTATCATGAACATGTGATTATACGCTATTAATTAGGTTATGAGTTTCTCAACGTGTCCGTGATCTCATCCGTTTCTTAATCCACCATATCTGTTTCCAGCTTCCACGAAAACTTCTCTCATTGACGCACGTCATCCGCCACCACCAAAAATCTTCCCTATATAAGCCCCTCTCGCCTTTTTATCACATCACTTTTTTTGTCGATTTCTGTCGCGTCGCTACGTCACGCCTATCACATGTGTTTTCGGGATCACACTCTCACGCTCTTTTTTGCCCGTTTGACTAGTGTCGTGTATTATCGTTTTCAACATCTTTTGCGTTCGTGCCATTACGGCTTCCGCCACCACTTCGCCTTCTGCCGCCGAACAACTTGCTATGCAAGT
The DNA here is from genome assembly GCF_001313825.1 of Dinoponera quadriceps. NCBI lineage: Eukaryota > Metazoa > Arthropoda > Insecta > Hymenoptera > Formicidae > Dinoponera > Dinoponera quadriceps. The sequence goes on from NW_014558450.1 coordinate 14,509, forward strand.
CGGGATCTCTTAAGTGAACTATTTCTCTCGGTATTCCGGGATCACATGAATCCGGTACACCACGATCAACGAACCCACGTTCTACTCATCACAATTGATTCATCTAAGTCGTAAGTTCCTATTTCATATTTAAACATGACTTTTAATCATTTCAAACCAATCCCACTTCACTCTTCAAAACACACACATACACTGCGTAATTATT
>NW_014558451.1:0-2804 GCF_001313825.1 Dinoponera quadriceps
GCTCGCAGCACAATACGACGCAATATCGACGGTTTTTGCGCCGCTGAATGTTTGTTTCGGAGCTAACGATCAGATCATCTGTTGAAATCGCTTCTAACTGACTATAAAATATACCTAGTGACATCTGTTGATTGACTTGGAGTATTAGAAATGTTAGAAATTGAATTGCAAGTCACTACGCTGTAACCGCCGAACAGATAGGAATTTGCCGCAGGTACGCGTTTCGGAGCGCTTCGGTAAAAAGTCGAAATTTCAATGAAGAAAAATTTAGCCGGCTATAACACCTAATGTACCTTATTTTAGAGGGTTCAAAGTATTTTTTAAGCCAATAAAAAAAAATTGATTTTTTGACAATTTTACAGTAGACTTCCCTCTTAAACAAACCCGATATTTTTCGTGACATATTATTATAGCTAGCGTTGAGACGTTTCCGAAACACTGGAAAAACATCTTTTTTCCATATGAACTTTCCGAGTTATGGGAATTGAAATTTGCATTACCGCCGGTATTAGCATTACCTAAGGTGTACCACGTGCGGGTTGCACGGTCGAATTTACAATTCATTATGTAATATAATTTGTTTGAATTTCTAATAAATAAGCAAGATTTTACTTTTAATATTATTAATAAGCAAATTAATATTCATTGTGATTGTTTATAATTAAAATGTATAAAATGTATGTAGATGTGTGTGTCAAATTCAAGCAAATTATAAATTATTAAACACCGATTTAAATGTTTTTCTTTATCTTCTAAAAANTATTATGTAATATAATTTGTTTGAATTTCTAATAAATAAGCAAAATTTTTACTTTTAATATTATTAATAAGCAAATTAATATTTATTGTGATTGTTTATAATTAAAATGTATAAAATGTATGTAGATGTGTGTGTCAAATTCAAGCAAATTATAAATTATTAAACACCGATTTAAATGTTTTTCTTTATCTTCTAAAAAAATAAATTGAATAAAGCGTTTCAAAGTACATAATATATATAAATACAAATGGATAATAAAGAAATACGTAAAATTGTTAACATTTGCAGGCTACAACTTACAAATTATTATGGAAAACCGCCATTAATTAATTTTCTTCTAAGCATATCGATTTTGACTTATCTGATGTACTTAGTTCGTATAGAAAATATCTCATACAGCAAAGTCGTTTAAAAGGATTACTAAAAATGATCATATTTTCGTTATAGATATCATTTTCTCAGGTCGANAAATAAATTGAATAATTCAAAGTATATAATATATATAAATACAAACTGATAATAAAGAAATACGTAAAATTGTTAATATTTGCAGGCTACAACTTACAAATTATTATGGAAAACAGCCATTAATTAGTTTTCTTCTAAGCGTATCGATTTTGACTTATCTGATGTACTTAGTTCGTATAGAAAATATCTCATACAGCAAAGTCGTTTAAAAGTATCACTAAAAATGATCATATTTTCATTATAGATATCATCGCCCGTCCCAAAGGTGAAGGCCCTATCGTAGGGCGAGTGGCGTGCTCATACGCGCCGAATTAACGTTATTAGTTTTTTTTTGTTTCTACTCTTTTTTTGAGTTAGCGGAGACCGCGCGCCGCGGGCGCACGGTAGCGGTAGAGGCGAGCCCCGCGCCCCGACCGAGTGTACACCCCGCTCTGAAGGGCGGCGAGAAGAGGAAGGAGTGTCGACCGCCGGGCGGAAGACCACGCCGTTCTCTGCTCTGAGATGACTGATGAGGGGCCGCTGCCGGCACCATCGGGACTACCCCTTCGACCCCTCGACGACGGTAGGGCCGGCGGGCCAAGGTCGCGCTCAGGATAACGAAGCCCGGAACCGCGGAACCGCGCCGGGAAAGACCAGCGGTGGAGCGGCGGGCTCGGAGGCGACTCGGGCATCGCTGGCAAAGATTCGGCTGCCGAAAAGGAAAGGGGAAGAAGTAGTGGCTCGTTACGACCTTGTCGGTTACAAAATTTTGGAGCAGTTGAAGTTATCGTTACCAACGAGTGAGAGCTATCGTCGAAAAAGAGTCGGAGCTACCGTTACCGTCTCACGTTGTCGTTTCGAGCTTTTGCTACCGTACCGAGAAAAACGCGTGTGACCTTTGTGAAGAAGTCCCGGAGCTGAAAGACCCTTGGCGGTAACCAGAGAAAGAGAGAGAATGAGCAAGGGGCGAAGAGAGAGCGAGCGAGAGAGAAGGAGAGAGGATTACCGACAAGGACCAGCCGCCCGGGAGCCCGCAATTGTAAGGCCGCCTCACCGCATTCTATTATTTGTTAATTTTTTGGTGATTGGGATTTTCGTGGCGTGCGAGGTCCGGGCCCCTTGGCTCGACGGCCGGTCGATTATCGATCGCGAGAAGCGGACGTCCCGGGTCCGCCGCGGCATATCAACGAGCGAGTACGTATTGTATTGTTTTGACGCGGTTTGAAACAAAAGAAAGACGGACGAAATAAACGCGAGTGCTATCGAGGTCGCTGTTCTTTTTCCTTTCTGGTTTTTTTTTTTCACTCGTTCCTATTCCTGTGTCGTTCGCCGACTGCCACCGGCGATCATACGGACCCCCCCGGCCTCCGACTTAAAATCACCCTAAAGTAAATGCATCATTTTTGTAACATATGTTACGTCATGTAAGAGGATGTACGCAATAAACATCGCGAGGCCTAAACGTACTGACAGATCTGCAGATCAGTTCAAGGTCCGTAGAGGCTCATTTATTCCGATCGCAGTACGTACGTTAGGTGGTCCTTTATTTAGGTCAAAGGACTTAATCTCTTTACCTGGGATAGGACCATATGAGAGT
>NW_014558452.1:0-2366 GCF_001313825.1 Dinoponera quadriceps
CAGAAAACGTGAAAAAATGAAATTTTACATTTCGACTTGAATCTTTTCGACCAAACACGCTTGCTCCACGAGAAAAGGTAAAAGAAATCCATCCGCTGGCGAAACTTGCGAGTTTGCGTGTAATAGGCGAAGTAACGTGAATGTCGATTGAATCTTGCGTTTCTTTACGTTAAATCGTGAACGGATGCAAACTAGCGAGTGTGATTGAAATATTCCGCCTTACTACGTTATTTGCATGCGGCAGCCTCAAGGATTTCAGCCGGCGAACGTTTATTTCGATTCTACATCAGAAAACGTGAACTGTTGGGAATTCTTGGTTCCGCTTGAATCCTTTCGACCAAATACGCTAGTTCTACGAGAAAAGGTAAAAGAAATCAATTTCTGGCGAAACTTGCGGGTTTGCGTGTAATAGGCGAACTAACGTGAATGTCGAGGGAATCTAGCGTTTCTTTACGTTAAATCGGGAACGGATGCAAACTGGATAGTGTGATTGAAATATTCAGCTTTATTACATTATTTCCNTGTTGGGAATTCTCGGTTCCGCTTGAATCTTTTCGACCAAATACGCTAGTTCTATGAGAAAAGGTAAAAGAAATCAATCTTCGGGCAAAACTTGCAAGATTGCGTGTAATAGGCGAAGTAACGTGAATGTCGATTGAATCTTGCGTTTCTTTACGTTAAATCGTAATCGGATGCAAACTGGCGAGTGTGATTGAAATATTCCGATTTATTTCCGTGCGGCGGCCTCGAGGATTTCAGCCGGCAAGCGCTACTTTCGATTCTACATCAGAAAACGTGAAATAATGAAATTTTACATTTCGTTTTGAATCTTTTTGACCAAACACGCTTGTTCCACGAGAAAAGGTAAAAGAAATCCATCCGCTGGCGAAACTTGCGAGTTTGCGTGTAATAGGCGAAGTAACGTGAATGTCGATTGAATCTTGCGTTTTTTAACGTTAAATCGTGATCGGATGCAAACTGGCGAGTGTGACTGAAATATTGCGCTTTATTACGTTATTTCCGTGCGGCAGCCTCGAGGATTTCAGCCGGCAAGCGTTACTTTCGATTCTACATAAGAAAAAGGGAAATAATGAAATTTTACATTTCGACTTGAATCTTTTCGACCAAACACGCTTGCTCCACGAGAAAAGGTAAAAGAAATCCATCCGCTGGCGAAACTGGCGAGTTTGCGTGTAATAGGCGAAGTAACGTGAATCTCGATTGAATCTTGCGTTTCTTTACGTTAAATCGTGAAAGGATACAAACTATCGAGTGTGATTGAAATATTCCGCCTTACTACGTTATTTGCATGCGGCAGCCTCGAGGATTTCAGCCGGCGAGCGTTTGTTTCGATTTTACATCAGAACACGTGAACTAATGAAAATTTACATTTCGACTTGAATCTTTTCGACCAAACACGCTTGTTCCACGAGAAATGGTAAAAGAAATCCATCCGCTGGCGAAACTTGCGAGTTTGCATGTAATAGGCGAAGTAACGTGAATGTCGATTGAATCTTGCGTTTCTCAACGTTAAATCGTGAACGGATGCAAACTGGCGAGTGTGATTGAAATATTCCGCTTTACTACGATATTTCCATGCGGCAGCCTAGAGGATTTCTGCCGGCGAACGTTACTTTCGATTCTACATCAGAAAACGTGAAATAATGAAAATTTACTTTTCTACTTGAAACTTTTCGACCAAACACGCTTGTTCCACGAGAAAAGGTAAAAGAAATCCATCCGCTGGCGAAACTTGCGAGTTTGCGTGTAATAGGCGAAGTAACGTGAATGTCGATTGAATCTTGCGTTTCTTTACGTTAAATCGTGAACGGATGCAAACTAGCGAGTGTGATTGATATATTCCGCTTTACTACGTTATTTCCATGAGGCAGCCTAGAGGATTTCAACCGGCGAGCGTTTATTTCGATTCCACATCAGAAACGTGAACTGTGGGGAATTCTCGGTTCCGCTTGAATTTTTTTGACCAAACAGGCTAGTTCCACGAGAAAAGGTAAAAGAAATCCATCCACTGGCGAAACTTGCGAGTTTGCGTTTAATAGGCGAAGTAACGTGAATGTCGATTGAATCTTGCGTTTCTTTACGTTAAATCGTGAACGGATGCAAACTGGCGAGTGTGATTGTAATATTCCGCTTTACTACGTTATTTCCGTTCGGCAGCCTCGAGGATCTCTGCCGGCGAACGTTACTTTCGATTCTACATCAGAAAACGTGAAATAATGAAAATTTACATTTCGACTTGAATCTTTTCTACCAAACACGCTTGTTCCACGAGAGAAGGTAAAAGAAATCCATCCGCTGGCGAAACGTGCGAGTTTGCGTGTAATAGGCGAAGTAACGTGAATGTC
>NW_014558452.1:2398-2952 GCF_001313825.1 Dinoponera quadriceps
CCATGCGGCAGCCTCGCAGATTTCAGCCGGCGAGCGTTTATTTCGATTCTACATCAGAAAACGTGAAATAATGAAAATTTACATTTCGAATTGAATCTCGGTTCCGCTTGAATCTGCATTAGTTCACGTTTTCTAATGTAGAATCGAAAGAAACGCTCGCCGACTGAAATCTGCGAGGCTTCCGCATGGATATAACGTAATAAAGCTGAATATTTCAATCACACTCGCCAGCTTGCATCCGTTCACGATTTAACGTAAAAAACGCAAGATTCATTCGACATTTACGTTACTTCGTCTAGTACACGCGAAGTCGCAAGTTTCGTCAGCGGATGGATTTCTCTTATCTTTTCTCATGGAAGTAGCGTATTTAGTCGAACAGATTCAAGCCGAAACGTGAATTTGCATTAGTTCACGTTTTCTGATGTAGAATGAAAAGAAACGCTCGCCGCCTGAAATCTGCGAGGCTGCGCATGGAAATAACGTAATAAACCAGAATATATCAATTACACCCGCCAGCTTGCATCCGTTCACGATTTAACGTATGAAACGCAAGA
>NW_014558453.1:0-391 GCF_001313825.1 Dinoponera quadriceps
GGAGGCGCTCTTGGTCGCTCCTCCCCCTGGCCCCTCACTCGCCGCGGAAACCAAGATTCCGCGGCGAGAAGGGAACCAAGGCTCACCGGGGCTCAAGCTCCGTCACCACGACAAGGTGGCCCCTCACGACGGAGAACCTAACCTAACCTAACCTAACCTAACCTAACCTAACCTAACCTAACCTAACCTAACCCTAACCCTAACCTAACCTAACCTAACCTACATCATCCTGACCTTGTTCTGATATCCTGACCTCAGTGGCAAGGCGGAAAAAAAATAAAAAAATATTTCATCCTGGCCACATCTTGACCTCACCTTGACCTCACCTTGACCTCATCCTGACCTGGTTCGCATAATGCAGAAAAAAAGAAAAAAACAAAAAACAAAAAAA
>NW_014558454.1:0-344 GCF_001313825.1 Dinoponera quadriceps
ATTTTTAAATTTCTCGTGTTTGGAGAGTCCGATCGCCAAACATTTTTTTTATTATGTTGGTATACATGCCCCTGAAGTATGATAAAATTTTCATCTGTTTTCATTGTTTACTTTGTCTGTGGCAGCCGCTAAGGTTAGACGTGTTTTTATAAGTTCGGCGATTTTCGTTTGTTAAAAGAAATGGATCAAAGAATTTGTATCAAATTTTGCGTAAAAAATGAAATAAAGTGTAACAAAGTATGTGAAATGTTATCAAAGGCCTGTGGTGAGTCTGCTATGAGTAAAACAAGAGTTCACGAGTGGTATAAGCGTTTCCAAGATAGCCGTGAAGACGTTGAAGATGA
>NW_014558455.1:0-578 GCF_001313825.1 Dinoponera quadriceps
AGTCGGCTGCGAAACCACAGCAGCGACGGCGTACGCACCGTCGCGGTCCCTCGAGCTGGGGATGGGATCCGGAGCAGCTTCCGATCTTTCGATCTCGGCTGACTCCGGTGGAGTCTGATCCCGATAGCATGGCGGCGCGGTCTTTTATGCAGCCAAACCGCGGTTTTTTCCGACACGTGATTAACAACAACAACACATGTTGTTGCCTACATGAGCACGTGTCGGTTGCGTGCTCCGCGTGNTGTTCATTTGGCGCTAAGCGCCGTTTCGCTGCCAACGGATGGTCGGTCGGTCGCGGTGTTCGCCGGGGGTGGGTGCATCGTTACATCCGTTTCGAACAGAACAAATGGACCTTTCCCTTTTTTTTGTACCCTTCGATCAAAACAAATGCACACTTTCCCTTTTTTTTCCTACCAAACGTAATCGTAATTTAACGGTCCTTAAATCGTTATTTAACGATTATTTAACGATGTTTCGTAAAAAAAAATGGAAAAGAAGAGAGGACAATCGACCGAATGTTCCTTTTTTCTTTTTTCTTTCCCTTTTTCCCTTTTTTTTACGTAACGTACGTTAAATAA
>NW_014558456.1:0-398 GCF_001313825.1 Dinoponera quadriceps
ACGCTCGCTCCTGAGAATAAGTCCAATTGCAGCGTACTGCTTTCCGACTGCGAGTATCGCTTCACGATTGCTCCCGCGACTAAGTCTATTCGCGGCGTGTTGCTTTTCTACAGCTGGCACCGCTACACTCTCGCGCCTGCGATTAAGTCCAATAGCGACGTGTTGCTTTTCGACTGCGGGCACCGCTTCACGCTCGCTCCTGAGTCTAATTACAATCGCGGCGTGTTGCTTCTCAACTGCGGGCACCGCCTCACGCTCGCTCCTGCGAGTAAGTCCGATCGCGGAGTGTTGATTTTCGACTGCGGGCGCCGCAACACACGCCCGTTCCTGAGTTTGATTCCAATCGCGGCGTGTTGCTTTTCGACTGCGGGCGCCGCACCACGCGCTCGCACGTGAAA
>NW_014558457.1:0-3350 GCF_001313825.1 Dinoponera quadriceps
AGAAAAATGTAAATTAGACTTGATTTTGAATAATATATGGTTTTTTTTTGCAAAAGGCCCGTTTATATTTGATCCACTCTCATATGTTACGAGTCTATGAATCTCGATATGTGTTACGCCGCTAAAACGCTAATACGCTAGAGCGACGATTTCGGCAGCGAGCTCTTGTCGACTGCGAACTGTTGGCATGTGCTTTGAAAGTTATTGTGCACGATGCTATTGCAAGTTAACAAAATTTGGTAAAATATAATCTGCTTTAATTAAAAAAGTTAATATTTCTCTTATACTTACCTTTCCTCCATACCATATATACGTAAACGCATCGAAAAATCATAATGTAACCATGTTAATAGAAACAGCCGTATCACAAAAGCATGTGTAGGTAGGACAGGTAAACAAAAAATCTAAGGTTCGAGCTGCTTTTGTTCCTTTTTTCTTTCAGATCATTTTTCCTAATCTTACCTCACAAACGTTCGAAAAGGTGTTATGCACAGAATTATATAAACGTAAGACGTTTCGTAAACTGTATTATAAACGTAAGTAAAACGTTAAACAACGTACGTGAAACGTTAAACAACGTTCAAAAACATGATTACCGTTCTTTTATGTTCGTCAACCGTTTTTTGCCGTTTTTTACCATTCTCCAACCGTTCTTTTGCCATACTTTCCCGTTCATCAATCGTTTATTTGCCGTTTTTTTTTTTACGTTTGTAAGCCGTTTTCATGTGTGGGACCTCGTTTAATTGCGCAAGAGCGATGGAGCGGATCGTCGCGAATCGGGCAGGTGAACGCGAAAGGGTGGGTGTGATCGCTGCGGGCGAACACGGGGCGGACTGCCGCGGACCATCGAATGTGGGCCGCCGGTGGGACCTGTTTACCGACCGATGGAGGAATATTGATCACTGGAAGAATATCGACCGCTGGGGGGGTAACGATGGTAATACAATAATACAGACAAAATGTCGGTAACACAGTACATAACATCAGTCCCCGCGCGCGTGACGTCAGACCTCGCGCGTTTGCAAGGTTTCTCCTCCTCCGCGTGACATTAGCTTCTTCGCCCTTCGGTACCCCCTTTTCCGCACTCTCCTCAGAGCTCCTGTGTTAGAAACCGCATTTCTCATCTACTCGTAATTGTGCGTAGACTCTCGGCAGAAAATCCCGCCACCACGAAATGACCGTCGAGATCGACCGCCGGACCTTGAAAAATCGCGCGCTTGTTATGGAAGCGTCGACTCAGTGACGCAGATACCGAGATCTGCTAGGCGAACATGTATTGAGGTGAATATCGATTCCAATAAAGACTTGCTATTTCTGTTAACTAATCTAGAGTTTTTTCTTGTATCGAGATGATTAACCCGTTGCTCCAAAAATTTCTACGGACCCTTCCGTCTCTGACTGAAAATCTAAGAGCTACAGGTCCCGTCGTGGACAAAACGTTCCTGCGGAGAATTTTATGAAAATCACGGCTAGAAGGCTAACGCGAAAATTTCGTGGATGCGGATACGCCGCGCCTGGCGCCCAACATTAGGGTACCGTCCCGTAGGAATTGACGTCGCGGCGGTATTTGCGTCGACATTTGGGATATCTCTATTCGAACCGAGAAAAACGGTCGCACTTCATTCATATACAAGGATATATATATGTATATTTATATATCCTTGAATGTGTATAATATATAGAGTATCCTGCGTAACGCATCCGAAATTGTATGAAATGGATATCACAGGTCAAATAGAAAAATATGGTCGAAGTCATTTTTCGAACTACCATGTAAAGTTTCGAGTTATCAAAGAAAATAAATAGGCAAACCAGCGCGCGCAATGCAGTAGGACGAACAAATAGAAAGAAAGATATCTTCGACTGTAGTATCCCACTTCTAAAATTATAGGAAATAATAATTGATATATCCTCTTAACTCATTGTGATCTGCCAGTAGAAGAAACCAATCATACCTTATTTCATCTTAGACATTTAATTTTCTAAAATATAACGAAATGCCAGATTATATTCCGAATGAAACCGTTGATATTATTCTGGCACTTGGAGAAGGTAATAATTATTGATAAGCAGAAGAATTATACCAAAATCAGTTTCCTCAAAGACAGCATCTGAATTATCGTACGATTGCTAAGATTGTTTTATGTCAATGACAATATCCACGACGGCAAAGGCGTCGTTTCAATGTACTAGAAAAGGGATGATCTACAAGTGCCGTGTTGGGTATGGCCGCCATTAATCCTCATGTATCAACACGGCTAATTGAAAGTAAATTAGGTATCACGAAATCAACAGCTCACAGGATTTTGAAATTTCATAACTTATACCCGTACCATGTTATTTTAACGCAAAAATTAATGCCTCAAGTATCCCAAACAAGTATCCCAAATCGTGAGAGGCAACAGGACTCATAATTGCGTTTCCATTTAGAAAAAAATCAAGTTGTCCAATGATCTGTGGAGTCAACTTGACCCCATGACATGAAGTATAACTGAACATCAGATTGCTCTGATATACTTTATTTATTTTTGGAGTGAACATTTTTTTGACCGTGAATTGACTCTTTGAGGTCAACTTAATCCTACATGTTGCTACATGTTTTTAACATAAAATTCCCTCCTCTATCGATTTTTGTTATCAAAAATAAGCTCTTCTATTTAAAAAGTAAAAATTGACCTTCAAATGACCTTGAAAAAAAAACATCCGTGACAAAGACGAGATCACCATCGGATGTCTCCCACTGAATTCTACAACTTTTGTTTAATATGTTTTTCTATAAAACGTTTTTCTAAACAGATATTTCAATGGGTCCTTTAAAATAGGACATCCTGTACATTCTTGTATACTAGGTGTAGAAGTATGAAACCGGAATTTCCCTATAGATGGTGCTAGCCATCAGTTTAGAGACCGTAAGACCGCTTCTGCAGCGCCATCACCTCCTACTAACGGCTGACGAAGATTTTCAACACACAACAACCCAAGTTCCATAGACCGGTATATTTTTCTATAACCTTAAACATGTCGAGTTTTGAACCTACGAACTACGATTTGCGGACAGCATTGGTTTTTTGTTATCATTTGAAGAAAACTGCTGCAGAATCGCATCGAATGCTTGTCGAAGCTTACGGTGAACATGCTCTTGGTAAAACACAATGTTCCGAATGGTTAAAAAAATTCAAAAGTGGTGATTTTGACGTGAGAAACGAAGAGCGTGGGAAACCACCGAAAAAGTTCGCAGACAACGAATTGCAAGCCTTATTGGATGAAGATGATACTCAAACTCAACAAGAACTCGCGGATGAATTGAATGTGACGCAGAAAGCTGTCTCAATTCGTTTGAAAGCCATGGG
>NW_014558458.1:0-4243 GCF_001313825.1 Dinoponera quadriceps
CTTTAAGGGATGGTATATTTCCGTCTTTTTGGAAGCAGTGTTTAGTTTCCTATATTTTTAAAGGGGGCAATTGACAAATTGTTTTCAATTACCGCTCAATTTGTAAACAAAACATAATACGTTTCAATTCGTATGAAAATGTACGAAAATGGCTCGATAGCTGCTTCAAAAGAAGAAGTGTTTTTTTGGCGTGACATTCATAAACTGTCGGAGAGGTGGGAAAAATGTATAAATAGCAATGGACATTATTTTGAATAAAATATTTTTTATCATTTTCAAACAACAGACGTGTAATTTTTACAANGTAATTTTAACAAAAATTTTCGGTTTCATACTTCTACGCTTGGTATATATATGGTCATTATTATTTAAGTTTTATGTAAAATATTATATAAGAAAATATATTTTATAAGAATAGTTCCTTATTATTTCACATAAATTTAATCTATGATTAAAAAGTTAATCATGAAAAATGTAGACACATATACAAGTGCGCGCGCACGCAGCAGACTTTGTAACCCGTCATTTTTGCAATATTTTATAACACCTATCTGCACTTTGCACCCGTATGTGTAATTGGTTGCCAATGTAATCATGTCTAATAATATTCGACTCCAACCTAAACAGTAAGAAATCGTTTAAGAGGAGAGGGATTTCTCACTCGTCGATTAATACAGATTCTTTGTATAAAGTTGTATCGTTCAAGGAAGCAATTACAATAACAAGACGTCTTTTTCAAAGTCATATTTTCAAAGATNGTTTGTAGGTCAAGATAATTTTTTTTAATACAACTACGTTTTTTTCTTGTTTGCGAAAAATTATAGCTGTCATCGTAGGAGTTCAATGGCCTATAACAACATGATCTTTAACCTTTTAGGTACGACGCGCCACTATAGTGGCTTTTGCGGATATCATCTTTCAGCACCTTTTAGGTACGACGCGCCACTATAGTAGCTTTCGCGAATGTTATCTTTGAACGATGGGGAAACGACAAGAAAATACGGGGATATGAACAATAACGTTAGCTGCAATAAATATACCGTTGACCAACCGTTTATACTGACCGAAAAACATTTTCCATCCTACTGCAAATCTAAAAATTCTAAAAAAGCGTTACGAAATTGTATAGTGTGTTCGAAAAACGATACAAGGCGAAGATCTCGTTATGAATGTGAAAATTGTGTCGTAGGTTTATGTGTTGTACCATGTTTCAAAATATATCATACTCAATTATATTATTAATTATTAAAGTGAATTGTTAAAGTTAAAGTATGTGTAATATATATTAATATAATATATTTTTTTTTTAAATTATGATTTAATCATCAAATACTTCATTTGAATGTACTCGTGCACAGAACGGCATTGCCCGTCACACTTTGCAGTGTTGTATTGTTTATACATCGTTCACGTCAGACTCTGCCGTCCAGGGAAATAGCCACACGCAGAATTCAGCTGTACCTAAAAGGCTAAATTATCTTGAAAATTATAAATTACGTATGTTTGTTGGAAACAAAAAAGTCAAACTTTTATCCTTTTCAGCGCAAGAATTTATTTAACGAAGTGTTTAAAATGATGTCCTCTGATTTCAATGCATTTTTGAATAAATGATACTCGTGTTCCTTCTATCATTTCGGAATTTATATTCGCACATGCACTCAAAATGCATTCGTAATCGGTATATCGTTATGAACAATATTTTTCAGTATTCCCCACAAGAAAGTCTAGAAGATTTAAATCAGGAAAAAACGTGCAGGCCAACGGTTGTGTGCTCCTCTTCATTTCCAGAAACATTTCTTCTTGTTCTAAAAACATTTTGTGCAAAACCACATGTGTAACGCGTACATAGTGTTTTGGCTAGATGAAGTATCCGGAAAGTTTTGTTTCGTTGGACTCGTTGTCTGAGTAAATAATATAGAATTCCCTTGCAAATACACAGAATAATGATGAGGATAAATATATTTAGCCAGAAATTGGGAGCGGTCTGCATACCTAGAAATGAAAAATTCGAAATCTATATTCTANTCCGGAAAGATTTGTTTCGTTGGACTTGTTGTCTGAGTAAATAATATAGAATTCCCTTGCAAATACACAGAATAATGACGAGGATAAATATATTTAGCCAGAAATTGGGAGCGGTCTGCATACCTAGAAACGAAAAATTCGAAATTTATCTTCTATATAGCCGTAAAATACGAGGTGTGTTCAGAAAATAGCGGGAATTTTTAAATTTTGCGGATTTGGAGAGTCCGATCGTCAAAATTTTTTTTTATTATGTTGGTATACATGCCCCTGAAGTATGATAAAATTTTCAGCTGTATTCATTGTTTACTTTGTCTGTGGCAGCTGCTAAGGTTAGACGTGTTTTTATGAGCTCGGCGACTTTTGTTTGTTGAAAAAAATGGATCAAAGAATTTGTATCAAATTTTGCGTAAAAAATGAAATAAAGTGTAACGAAGTGTGTGAAATGTTAACAAAGGACTATGGTGAGTCTGCTATGAGTAAAACAAGAGTTTACGAGTGGTATAAGCGTTTCTAAGATGAGGCATTCTGGCTCGCCAAGACCGAAAAAGGCTCGACAAGTGCGGTCGAACGTGAAGGTTATGCTCACTTTGTTCTTCGATTTTAATGGCATAGTGCATCATGAATTCTTGCCACGAGGTCAAACGGTCCATAAGGAGTGCTACCTACAAGTTCAACGCCGTTTGCGTTAAGCAATCCGAAAAAACGCCCGGATTTGTGGAAAAACAATTCATGGCTTTTGCATCACGATAATGCACCTGCTCACACTTCATTGCTTGTTCGTGAATTTTTGGCCAAAAACAATACTGTAACGATACCCCAGCCTCCATATTCGCCAGACATGGCTCCGTGTGACTTTTTCCTATTTCCAAAAATAAAGAGAACCTTAAAGGGCCGTCGTTTTACACGCATAGATGACATTAAAAGCGCATCACTGAAAGAGCTAAAGGCTATCCCAAAGATCGAGATTGAGAAGTGTTTCGAGGATTGGAAGAAGCGCTGGCACAAGTGCATAATATCTAATGGGGACTATTTTGAAGGCGACAACATTAACCCTTTTCCTCCCACATAACACAAATTTCTTTTAAACTTTCAACCTTATATCTTTTAATGAAAAAATCATATGAAAATTTATCAAACATCATTTCTTATAGATTTTGACCTCCTCTTTCGAATGCCGTTGAAAAATTTTACCCAAATTGTAAGCCGGAAAAGTTATAGGCCGTCTTTCCGAAAAATTCACAAATTTTTCACGGTTCTTCTTTCAATGTTTATTTTGAGTTGGGAAAAATTTGCACACGCCATCGCAATCACTATAAACGGTGTTACAGATGCCTGCTCTTTCAAACCCAGTTGGATTTTTTTCAAAATTCAAAATGTCGGACACAAAATGACGTCCGAAAGGAAAATTTTTTTGTTTCAATTTTGCGAATTTTTCTCTCAAAAACTATTAAGTTTGGTGAAAAATTCCTAAGAACAAAAATGTCTTAAAATCAGTCAAAAAATACTCTCAAATTTTTTCAGGACGGTTTTACAACATTTTTGAAAACTTCTATTTTTTGCCTCTTCAAAAGAACTAAAAATTACACAGGGCCGCAAAATGAAAAAGGGGTGGAGCATTACGGAGCTCAGCATACCTTTATGTTTTTTGGGTTGCAGATCACGATGCCGGTGTCCGTTTGTCCCCAGCACGTCTGTGTCAAGGTCAAATGAAGGTCAAACACCTTAGATGGGGTTGTACAATTTTTTTGACCCCGGATTCTGAAAGCGCAGAAAATTCTACGTCCGAATATGCTTTGATTTTTAGGCCAAAGTGACCTCCGGAGGTCATTTAGAGGTCATCTGAATGTCGAATCCTTCCCTTGATGCTCTCGACTAATTCTTCGATTAATAGCCGATCTCGAGCCAGTTGACTTTTACGTTCTTTTACGGACAAACGGACACCGGCATCGTGATCTGCGACCCGAAAAACATAAAGGTATGCTGAGCTCCGTAATGCTCCACCCCTTTTTCATTTTGTGGCCCTGTGTTATCTTTAAAAATTCTGAAAAATTTTGAGAGTATTCTTCGATTGATTCTAAGACATTTTTGTCCTCAGAAAATTTTTACCAAACCCCATAGTTTATGAGAAATCGTTAAATATTCAATTTCGTAAATGTTTTGTAATTTTTTTCTTACTAAGTTCTTTCAGTCGTTAGATTTTCAGTTTTATAAATACTAT
>NW_014558459.1:0-2615 GCF_001313825.1 Dinoponera quadriceps
ACGGCCGGTCAGTTAGCGAACGCGAGAAGCGGACGTCTCGGGTCCGCCGGGGCGTGGTAACGATCGCGTTACGTATTTTATAGTTGTCGCGGTTTGAAACAAAGAAAAACGGGCGAAATAAAGGAAAGTGCTGTCGAGGTCGCGGTTCTTTTTCTTTTCTTCTTTTCTTTTCTTTTCTTTTTCTGCGTAGGTCGCCGACTGATGCCGGCGACCGTACGGACCCCCCGCGGCCTCCGACTTAAATCACCCCGGAGCTGCCGGTCCCGATCGGGACGAACTCGGGTCGATAGGCCGACGCGCAGACGGCGACGCCGACCGCGGGGCCCGTATTTAGTGTGTGCGATTCGCGCACCTGGCGCCCACATGGACTCGTGAAGGTCCGGATTTAACTAGCGGCCCGAGGTTCACCCGTCGGCGTTGCACCGGCGATTCGAAGAGGCCGAGTCGCAAATAACGGTTGCAAATTTTGGCGCCCAACGTGAGGCCCCATTTATCTCTTTTCCTTTTCGTGCTGCGGTGGTCGCGCCGTCAGCTGGGTCAAGCCGCGATATTGATTTTTTTTGGGCATTCGGCTCTCCTCCTAGCTTTCCTAGTCTCGGAGGGAGAATTAATTTTCCTCGGCTGTCGCCAACGGTTGCAACGATTGGAACGAGACCGATGGGAAGATTTTCATATTTATTTTTTTTCGGAAGCTCTCGAGACACGCGGCAATCGCTGGGGGACACGTGATCGGCAGCAAGCCAAGTTGTTTAACAAACAATTTGTTTTTTGTGTCTGGGTTGTGTTTTGGTGTCTGAGTGTGGAGCACTCAAGAAGTAATTGTTGGCTGAAATAACAAATATCGTGGTGTTCACGTGATCGGCTATCTCGCTGTCGCTTGGTGCTAAACTCCAGCCAGAGAGCGGAGAGAGAAAAATAATTTTGGTTATTGCTTTTTTTTTTGGTGTGTGCTGTCATCGCGACAGCGGCGTGTTCCGCGAAAGCAAGTGCGGTTGTCGTCGGCGCACGGATTTTACCTCGGCGCGCGTGATCGCGACCGGTGCAGCGGATTAATAACAACCGATCGAACAGCTGATCGGATACCGGGTGTCCCGCAAATAAGAACCCGGGGATTAATTTTGCGTCGGTGAAGCGAACGGGTATTTCACGTTTTTTTCTTTCTTTTCTTTGGTTTCCTCGCGGTAGGGACTCTTCCTCGACTGCGGCCAGAGTTTTTTTTTGTTTTCTTTTGCAAATTTTCGAGCGGACAATGCCGGCCCCCGAACAAGGAAAGAAAATAGAGTTGCGCCACGCGCCGGAGGGAGTGGCCCTCGAAGCGTGGGCTCACGGACTGTCGTCCGACCAGCTGCTCGATCAGCTGGCGGTGCGGGGGCTGCGGACGGACGGGTCCGTGGCGCACCTTCGCGGGCGGCTGACCCGGTACGAAAGGGTCACGAGGAGGCAGGGTGAGGGGGATACGCCAATTCCCTCACCTGCGCTCGACGCCGCGTCCTACGGATTCCCGGACCTTCCCGGGAAGCCGGGGGAAATGGGTATAGAAGTCGAGGGAGGCGAGGCGAACGGGGGGGCACCCGAGGAGGACGCGTATCGCCTGGCGCGACGGGGAGCGATCCCGAGGGGAGCGTCGACCCCGCGACCACCGCCGCCGGCTGTCGAGATGCTTCCACGGGAGAGCGTCTATTTCTCGGCGGCCGAGGCGTACGAGAAAATGCGGCTGTGGAACCTGGGTTTTTCCGGGGAGCGCGGGGCGGACGCGGAGACGTTCCTGCAGCGGGTAGAAGAGGCCCGCGGAATCGCGCCGATTTCGGACGAGAGCCTGTTCCGGTGTCTCCCATTCCTCCTTACCGGAATAGCGCTCCACTGGTTTCGGGTGGAGCAGGGGGAATGGCGCACGTGGCCGGACTTTTGCCGCGCGTTCCGGGCACATTTTGGGGACCCTGGCTACCAGGACGCCCTACGGGAGGAGATATCGCGTCGGACGCAGGGAGAGGAGGAGCCGGTCGCGGATTTCGTCACGTGCATCCGCGTGATGATGAACCGGCTCGATCCCCTGTGGAGTCTCTCGGAGCAGCTTACGAGAGCACATAGAAATATGCTGCCTAAGCTGTAAATAGCGGTGCACCGGGACGACTTCGATAACTTCGCGTCGTTAGTGAGGCTCGCCACACGGGTACAGCGCAGCTACGTGGCGTCTGCGTTCCCCGATTTGGCGTACAGGCCGCCGCCGCACCCCGCGAGGTCGTCGGTGTCTATGGCGGCCCATGACCTGCCCGAGCCGCGAACGAGGGGAACGGCGAATCCCCAAGGGGAGAGGCGGCAGAGGCCAACACCGCCTCCACCCCGGCGTCCCGTGCAAGAACCTCCGCGGGAGCAAGCGGGACCGACCCCGCCGAATAACGCGCGCGCGACTCGAGGCGCGGCGCGAACCCCCTTGGGGGACGAGCCAGCGGGGACCACCACAGGGACACGGTGCTGGAACTGTGGACGGGGAGGACACTTCGCACGGGAGTGTACCGAGGCCCCTCAGGTCCACTGTTATCGTTGCGGTAAGCGCCAGCATACCGTGAGAACGTGTTCCTCGTGTACGGGAAACGCGAGAAGAAGTTCGTAGAGCG
>NW_014558459.1:2849-8870 GCF_001313825.1 Dinoponera quadriceps
GACACTTCGCACGGGAGTGTACCGAGGCCCCTCAGGTCCACTGTTATCGTTGCGGTAAGCGCCAGCATACCGTGAGAACGTGTTCCTCGTGTACGGGAAACGCGAGAAGAAGATCGTAGAGCGAATCCCTACGACTTCTAGCAATTCCGAGACCCGCGCGCGGGCCAAGGACGGGGAAACCTTGTCCTACGGCGCATACGAGCCTGGCGAACGATCCCCGCTGCGCTATTTAGAGATAGAGATCGGCGATGACTTGCTCCTCGGGTTAATGGATACCAGCTTGAACTGCACGATTTTCGGTACCGACGGTATCGAAATCGTTCGGGCGTTAGGGCTGTCGACCGCTCGCGGTAAAACGTCACGTATCCGGCTGGCTGACGGAAAGACCGCGAGCGTATGTGAGTCAGCACGAGTTGACCTCACGTTGCGAGGCGGACGATCGCCGTGCACCTATTACCGAGCCTCGCGGTGCCGGCGATCTTCGGGATCGATTTTTTGAGCGCTTTCGGCCTAGTCATCGACTTTACGAGGGATAACTGGACCTTCGCGGGAAATCCGATGATGCGGTATCCGTTCGCAAACGAACTCGGGCAGGAAAGCGTGTCTTGCGGGATCTCGGAGTTGTCGCAATTAGAGAGGGAAAAGGTGGAGCAGTTTTTAGCAACTGCTCTGCCGAAATTAACGGAGAGCCCTGGCGTTACTTCGCTCACAGAGCATAAGATTGACGTCGGGGAAAACGCACCGATTAGGCAACGGTGTTATTTAGTGTCGCCCAAAGTGCAAGAGGCTATCCGGGGGGAAGTAAACAAAATGTTATCGGACGGGACGATCGAGCCGTCATTTAGTGAATGGGCTAGTCCCATTGTTATGGTGAGGAANAATAGAGCCGTCATTTAGTGAATGGGCTAGTCCCATTGTTATGGTAAGAAAGCCCAACGGAAGCTACCGGTTCTGCCTAGATTTTCGTAAGGTAAACGGGGTGTCGAAGAAGAACACGTACCCGCTGCCGAACACGGGCATCCTGGACAAATTACGGGCCGCCCGGTACATTTCGACGATCGACTTGAGCCAAGCCTACTATTAGATACCGTTGGCCAAGGAAAGTCGCGAAATTACGGCGTTTTCGGTACCAGGGATAGGGCACTATCACTTTACGCGAATGCCGTATGGGTTATCGGGGGCTCTAGCTACCTTCTAACGGTTGCTGGACAGGTTAATCGGCCCGGAAATGGAGCCCCATGCGTTAGCGTATTTAGACGACATCGTGGTAGTGACCTCGACATTTGAAGAACATCTAGAATGGTTGTCGCGCGTGTTATCGAAAATTAAAGAGGCCGGGTTGGAAATCAACCCGGAGAAGAGCAAGTTTTGTCGGTCGGAGGTTCAATACCTCGGGTTCTTAGTGCACCGCGAGGGGCTAAAAGTCGACACGGAAAAGACACGGCCGGTATTAGAGTACCCGGCGCCATCAAACGTAAAACAACTACGGCGCTTCTTGGGGATGGCGTCGTGGTATCGGCGGTTCTTACCGCGGTTTGCGTGCGTGAGCGAACCTCTGACCCGACGGTGGTTTGGGCCATAAAGAAATTCAGACTCCTGCGGAAGAGCAAGCGCTGGGAGTGGGGGTCGGAGCAAAAAGACGCTTTCGAGGGGATTCGGTCGGAGTTAGCTACCGCTCCGGTGCTGTCGTGCCCGGATTTCGGATCGCCCTTCACCCTGCAGACGGACGCGAGTACCGTGGGACTGGGGGCGGTCTTGACCCAGGATATTAAGGGCGCGGAACATGTGATCGCGTACGCGAGCAGAGTCCTCACGGATGCCGAGCGGAAATATAGCACGACCGAACTTGAATGTCTCGCGGTGGTTTGGGCGATAAAGAAATTTAGACCGTATCTAGAGGGGTACCGTTTCACGGTAATAACGGACCACAGTAGCTTGCGGTGGCTTCATAATTTGAGTAACCCCTCGGGTAGGCTTGCACGATGGGCGTTAGGACTGTTAGAGTACGATTTTGAGATACAACACCGCAAAGGGGCGTTACATCACGTCCCGGATGCGCTGTCGCGAATTCCCGAGGGCGACGACGAGATCCCGCTGAAAACAAACGCCGCGGAGATGATGGACGCCGACGATGTATGGTATCGAAAGCGGTTCGNCATAAAGAAATTCAGACTGTATGTAGAGAGGTACCGTTTCACGGTAATAACGGACCACAGTAGCTTGCGGTGGCTTCATAATTTGAGTAACCCCTCGGGTAGGCTTGCACGATGGGCGTTAGGACTGTTAGAGTACGATTTTGAGATACAACACCGCAAAGGGGCGTTACATCACGTCCCGGATGCGCTGTCGCGAATTCCCGAGGGCGACGACGAGATCCCGCTGAAAACAAACGCCGCGGAGATGATGGACGCCGACGATGTATGGTATCGAAAGCGNTTCATAATTTGAGTAACCCCTCGGGTAGGCTTGCACGATGGGCGTTAGGACTATTAGAGTATGATTTCGAGATAAAACACCGCAAAGGGGCGTTACATCACGTCCCAGATGCGCTGTCGCGAATTCCCGAGGGCGAAGATGAGATCCCGCTGAAAACCAACGCCGCTGAGATGATGGACACCGACGATGAATGGTATCGGAAACGGTTCGGGGAGGTGAACGGGAACCCGGATCGTTTTCCGACTTGGCGCATTGTCGACGGGAATTTATATTTCCTGCGTCCGAATCGGATCGTGTCGGAGCTGGTGGAAGATCTCGATCGATGGAAATTGGTATTGCCGCGGGAGATGCGCCGCGAGGCTGTCGAGGAGTCGCACGATCATGCGACGGCCGGCCACTTGAGAGTCGAGAAGACGTACCATAGGCTGGCAGTAAAGTATTATTGGCCGAATATGTTTCGGGATGTTGTCGGGCACGTGCGCAAATGCGATACGTGTCAGAGGATCAAGGTGGAACAGAGAGCCCCAGCAGGATTGATGTGGAGAATGGTACGTGAGAAACCCTGGGATATTGTAGCTGCCGATATAAGCTGCCGGGGCCCGCTGCCGCGGAGCAGGGCCGGTTACTCTTACCTTTTAGTGCTATAAGATACATTTTCAAAGTGGGTGGAGTACCGGGCCTTGCGAGCCGCGAACGGAAAGCTCATACGGCGAGCATTAGAAGAGTTAGTGATATCGCGCTGGGGCACACCGAGGATCCTCTTAACCGACAACGGTACCGAATTTATTAATAAAACCATGAAGGAATTTGCGAGGGAGAACGGGATTGAACACGCGACCGTTCCCCCTTATCATCCTCAGGCCAACCCGGTGGAACGGGTGTATAGAATACTGAAGACCATGATCGTGGAGTATCTCGACCGAGATCATCGGGAATGGGACGACTATTTGAACGACTTTCAGTTCGCATACAATACCGCTCACCATTCCTCGATCGGGACTTCCCCGGCATTTTTATACCTCGGTCGGGAATTGGAGCCCGCGAAATCGCTCCATCGACGCCGGGAGGGTACGCCGATGGTCGAGGCGGGCGATCCCGCCAAGTGGTCGGACTGCCAGCGAAAATTGAGTCCGCTGCTTGCCTGGGTTAGAGATAACCTTGAGCAGGCCTACCAAAAACAGTCCGCCGTGTATAATTTGCGAAGACGACAGCCGCAATATAAAGACGGTGACTTAGTGTTAAAGCGACAGCATGTGTTGTCGTCGGCCACTCAGCACGTCGCCGCTAAATTGGGGTCTAAGTTTCACGGTCCCTTCCGGATCGTGAGAATGTTATCGGCGACGGTGGGTGAGTTGGCCGACCTTGGGGGAACTGGTGTCGGGAAGGTGCACGTACAGGACATGAAGCCTTACGTTCCGCCCGACTAATTTGGTTTAAGGGACGCAGCCAGAATGTCAGAGACAAAGAAAAAATGGGATGCCTTCCGCCTTCGCCGACGCCCGTTCTTCTAGAAGATCCAACGGGAGGATCCGGGATTCTGGGCGGAGGTGGAGGATATCTGAATGACCCACCTCCGGGAGACCATCACTACGCGAGGCGCAGTAGTCCGGGAGTTCCCGGAAACCCGAGAGGTGGGTACCCAGACCGACGAAGCTGTCGGCACTCCGCCTACGCGGAGTGCAGCGTCCCAGACCCTGGGAGTCTGGGATGTTATGGAAGACTTCCCGGGTAAAGGACTGGAGGGACGTAGAGCCTCGTCCGTGGAAGGAGCCCCGGGGATGCAAACGGCGATCCGAAACGGAGGAGCCGTCGAGGCCCGGTGGACCGGCTGTCGGTGGGGAGGCCCCGGCTCCCGGCGATTCACGGCCCTGTCGGAGGACGGCAGGACCGACATCAACCGCTTCGCAACGTCGTCCGCGGGGGTGCTGGAATTGTTGGAGCCGGCGTCACAATTACGCCGAGTGTTCACACCCCCGCGCGACCGACTTCTGCTATCGCTGCGGAGAGCCGGGGACCACAATAAAGGACTGCAAGCACTGTCGGAGAGAGTGGCGAGACCAGGGACTCTACGTGCCGGAAAAGGGGCACGTCCGTCGGGGGTCGCGTTGACCGGNGGGGGGGGGGGGGGGTCGCCGAGGGTTTTTTGGTTCTATTAAGATAGTCGCGTCAAAGTAAAATTTTTTTGGTTGTTCAGTTTTTTTTCCTCTTTGCTTTTTTTCTTCTTTTTCTCTTTCCTATTCCTGATTTCTACTGGTGGTTTGGTTTTTTTTTGGTGCATGGGCAGGGCCCAGGGAGGGTACTCCGTTGTAAGATTTTTGTTGGTGTGCTGTCGTATGACAGAGATCCAAAAATAAATACGAGTGAGAATTAAAAGAGTGCCGACTGATGATTTCGCGCGACCCGGTATTTTGCCTTCTTCCAAAATGGGGGAAAAACAAGTCGAGCGCGGCGTCGGGAAAAAGCACGCACGGGAGAGACCTACTTCATTTTCTCTTGAGTATCGGCCGCCTTGAAGGGTGGCCGTAGCAAGGAATGCGGCTGGATGGCCAGGGTCACCCCGTGAACCGAGGCTTCCTCGGTCCTCTCCGGGGGAGGAAGAGTTGTGACGTGGCGGCTCGGAGCGTCAGTCCCAAGGGCGAAGGCCCTATCGTAGGGCGAGTGGCGTGCTCATAGGAGCGCGCCGAATTAATGTTATTAGTTTTTTTTAGTTTGTATTTTTTTTGAGTTAGCGAAGACCGCGCGCCGCGGACGCGCGGTAGCGGTAGAGGCGAGCCCCGCGCCCCGACCGAGTGTACACTCCGCTTCAAGGGGGCGGCGAAAAGAGGAAGGAGCGTCGACCGCCGAACGAAGGACCCCGCCGACCTCCGCCCTGGGATGACCAACGAAGGGCCGCTGCCGAGACCATCGGGGATATCCTTCTGACCCCTCGACGACGGTAGGGCCGGCGGGCCGAGGTCGCGCTTAAGATCACGGAGCCCGAAGCCGCGGAACCGCGCTGGGATAGATCGGCGGTGGAGCGGCGGGCTCAAAGGCGACTTGGGCACCGCCGGCAAAGAATCGGCAGTCGAAAAGGAAGTGGGAAAAAGGAGATATTCCCGGTGAGGAGTAGGGAGAGTTCGGTTAGAGCTCTCGTTACCGGGGTGAGAGAGATCATGGCCAGCGAGTGAGAGCTATCGTGGATTTAGTTGGAGCTACCGTACCGTCTCACGTCGTTCTTTTTCGCGCTGTGGATACCGGGCCGAGGAAAACGAGTGTGGAGTGTAGTGAAGGAGTCCCGGAGCCGAAAGATCGTTGACGGGGACGGAGAGAGAGCGAGCGAGAGAGAGCAGGAGAGAGAGGATTACCGACGAGGACCAGCCGCCCGGGAGCCCGCAATTGTAAGGCCGCCTCACCGCATTCTACTATTTGTTAATTATTTTTTGTGATTGGGGATTATCGTGGCGTGCGAGGTCCCGGCCCTTTGGCTCGACGGCCGGTCAGTTAGCGAACGCGAGAAGCGGACGTCTCGGATCTGCCGCGGCGTGGTAACGATCGCATTACGTATTTTATAGTTGTCGCGGTTTGAAACAAAGAAAAACGGGCGAA
>NW_014558460.1:0-3425 GCF_001313825.1 Dinoponera quadriceps
TTAATTACTTAGACTTAATTTATTTGTTCAAGAAATGTTTGAGAAGTTTTGTTTACGCTGTTATATGTAGAATTAAGTTTTAGTTTTTTTATATCCTTCGTACTTACCTGAATAGTTAAGACGTTTGAATATTGTAATGTTATAAAAATAACAGTAGCAATATATCGATAAGTTTCAGCGGAGGTCGAGAAAAATCAAGTGCGCACAAATAGCGTGAATAACGTGAGCGGCGTGACAACGAGAAATCAACAGATTAAAACGGGACACGACGATCTACACGTTTCTAAGTGGGTACGATACATAAATTATACATATTAAACGCTTCGCCTTGATTTTTCCTCGATGCTACGATTTAAGTCAGTTTTCTTTTGAAACCTCTCGTATCCCATTAAAATATCCACTACATATTATATTTACAAATATGCATATTTATGTAATGCCTAATTATTTGGGAGAGCTCTTAAGCCTGTACGTAATAAATGCAAATTATGCAAATATTTTACTTATGCAAAGTCATGTGTTAGAGTAGTGAAAAAAGCACATTAGCTAACTCGAATCAGTATTCTCTACCAACAGTTTTTTATCTATGCCGCTATCCTTACAATGTACAATAATAACAAATTCTAAGCTGGTGAAAATTTTGAAATATTGTTTAAATAAATAACTGGTTAAATGGTTTTAAATAACAGGAGCTATACATAAACTATAGATAAATAGGTTTTAAATAACGTACAGTGACCGGAGGATAATTCGAACGATATACAATATATATTTAAGCATTATATCTTTCCACAATACATATTAATATTAATATCTAACGGCACTAGAAAATCCGTGTTTTATT
This sequence comes from Dinoponera quadriceps, assembly GCF_001313825.1. Classification (NCBI taxonomy): domain Eukaryota; kingdom Metazoa; phylum Arthropoda; class Insecta; order Hymenoptera; family Formicidae; genus Dinoponera; species Dinoponera quadriceps. Next base: position 845 of record NW_014558460.1, read on the forward strand.
TCTAATGGTCTTCTTCCTTTGGTTGAACCAAGTAAAGAGCAGTCTTATTTAAACTTCAATTATATTTAATAGCTCAAATCAAAATTTTATGTCGATTCTCTAATTATCTATAGTTGATTCTTCGCAGTTTCTTTATTTTCTTTATCTCTTTTATCAACCGCGGACGACTTAGTAATCTTTACATTAGGCGTGACGCCTACAATAAATCTGCTAGTTTTTTACGTAGCATGGTCCAATAATAATAGAAACTGTCGATTATGTGAACTGTTTTTTTATACAGAGTGTATAAAATTCAAGGCATAACACACTACAGATAGAATAAATCAAACCGAACAACGAAGCCATGGACTACCCTACGAATCTTACAACAGTTATAAAATGAAAAATTAAGTAATTAAAAAACATAAGAGCGAATGAATGCATCGGATGTGGCAAGGAGAGCTCTACAGCCATGAACAAGAAAAGATGACTTTCAGCTTTTAAGAAAGATCCTTATTTCTTAGGATTTCCTAGCAATGGTACAACATCAATTGATATCAAGGGACGAAATAAGGCAGCGAAGAACATGTGACATCACGCCACAAAAGCGCTCCTCTCGCTATCAACTGCTACTTATTGTTCTTAGAAGATACTAAATACTATTTTTTACAAGATAGAAGCCATATTCCTTTATGCATGCTTACAGAGTCCATTCTGCTGCTTTCCAAACGTTCATTCATTCATATTGTTTAATTAATTCCCTAATACCTATAATAAAATTTACAAAATAGCACTTCATCGTTCAGTTTGTGCCATTCTACCTGCACACAAACGTTATATATTAAATTTTCAGACACCCTGTATATATATACTTTATCTTATACAGGGTGGGACAATATTTTGTCCATCTAGAATATTTACGCTATTTTTAAAGATGTGAGAATATTTTAAGGGGTTAGGCCAGTCTAGGATTTTCAAAAAATCGAAATTTTTTTTTTTGCTTAAAGTACACTTTAGGGCCCTAAAAACATTATTCAATTGGTAGAATAGTGAAAAAAAAATTTTTTCCCTGTCCAATCCGCTGTAGTGTCGAAGCGTTCGGAGCGGGCGACGAACGCATTTTCTACCTGCCGCGGCGGGCTTCCTTTTGTCCCCATTTTACGACTCTTACCCTCTGCACTAATGTACCAACGGGGCCTGAGGGCTCTAATGGTTCCCCAAAAGGTCGTTAGGAAGTGCTAGTTCATCAATACAGCTGTATGTGTGGGCTTGTGTGTGGGTCAATCAGCTGAAAAACGACGCCACGCGTGGATGCTTCTTTTTGTTTTCGTTAGTTTTTCTGCTTCAACGAATTACTTCATTGACTACAGTGGTTTTTACTGATAAACTATCATTGTTAACAATATGAGTGATAACAAGAAGCCAGTTTATTCGGCGCAAAAAGGCAAAAGAAGACGGAAATCCAAAGCAGATGGACCAAGCATTTTAAAGCGGCAGCGTCCGTTAAATCGCTTTGAAATGGAGCAGCCCAGTGAAAACGTTGGTACGTCTGCTAAGAAATTATCTGCAAATAATTCAGATGATATTGAAGTGAATCCTAGTGATGGATACAGGATGATAGACTTTTTGAGTGTTTACAGCAATTTCTCAAGTAGTTGTTTATAAAAAGTGCAAGTCCGATGTAGAATTCACCGAAACAGGAAATCGTGGCTTGGGTTTCAAGATTGTGATTACGTGTAAAGAATGCGATAAAGTTTTTATTCCGAGCTGTTCATTTATTGATAAAGCATACGAAATTAATCGCAGAATCATTCTTGCAATGCGATTAATCGGAGTGGGATTACACGGCATACAAAAATTTTGTGCATTCATGGATCTTCCACGGCCGATTTTTCATTCATTTTATGACTCTGTAGTGAAATGTATTCATGGTGGTGCAGAAATAATTTGTGAGCAAAGTATGAAGAGAGCTGCTCAAGAGGAAAAAGGAAAAACCGATGAATCGAGTAACTCCGGAGGAATAGCTGTGTCCGATGATGGATCATGGCGAAAACGAGGATTCTNACAAAGTACGAGGAATGGTTGGAAACCCATGCCGACGAATGCTAAGCTAACCACGAGGGCTCTTCGGGCCTCATGGAAGTCAATGCTGTTTGCGAAATGTTTCAGCGCTCTGAATCTTTACACAACCTGAAATATACTAGCTATATCGGAAATGGAGACTCTAAAACATATACGGGTATCGTAAATTCATCACCTTATGGAGATTCGATTGTCCAGAAGAAAGAGTGTATCGATCACGTCCAGAAACGCATGGGTACGCATCTCCGGAATTTAAAAAAGAAAATAAAGGGCCTCGGCGGAAAAGGTAAACTAACTGGCAAATTAATCGATGAACTGTCAATTTATTATGGTCTAGCGATACGCAGAAATCATGAATCTGTAGAGAAAATGAGGACTGCGATCTACGCAACGCTAGATCACAAATTATCAACAGATGCCAAGCCCAAGTACGATCACTGCCCGAGCGGAGAAAATTCGTGGTGCTCGTGGCAAAGGCCACTGGAACTTTGGACGAATATACACATAAACCACCTTTACA
>NW_014558461.1:0-784 GCF_001313825.1 Dinoponera quadriceps
CTCCGCACTCGCAGTTGCGCCCATTTTCCGCCGTGTTATTAACCATGCATCGCCCGCGCCCTCGCCGAGCGGCGAGACTCCTCCGGAATATTCGCCCGGTCGGTCCATGTCGATGCTGCGTGATTCTCTCCGCGATTGCACAACGTTACATCCGGCGTGCGCTCTCTCCTAAGCCGCTGGCGCCGCACCACACGCCTTCTCCTGCGACTATGTCCAATCGCGGCATGTTACTTTTCTACTGCGTTCGTTGCACCACACGCTCGCTTCTGCGACTATGTCTGTAACGATGCATTCCCCCCGGCGAACACCACGGCCGACCGACTATCCGTCGGCCGCCAAACGGCGATCAGCGCCAACAATACACAATCCACACGCGAAGCACACAACCGACACGTGCAAACGTAAGCAACAACATTTGTTGTTGTTGCCAAACTCACGTATCGAGAAGACCGCAAAACGCGGTATAAAAGTCCGCTCCGCCGTGGTATCGGGACCAGACTCCACCGGAGTCAGCCGAGATCGCAAGATCACAAGCTGCTCCGAATCCCATCCCTAGGTCGAGGGAACGCGACGGTGCATACGCCGTCGCTGCTGTGATTACGCAGCCAAATCGACATCCTGTCAATTGGAAAGTATGAGGTCGTGCATACGCGTTCTCTCCCGTGGATGTCGCGGGCATCGGATTTTTAACAACGTCCAATTCGGGGTGGTGTGTTCGCCGTCTCCACCGGGAATTCCCGGCCCTTTTGCCCGTGGCAGACCTGGGGATCGGCACGAGTCGGGG
>NW_014558462.1:0-591 GCF_001313825.1 Dinoponera quadriceps
TAACATCTCGGATGAACAAACGCTCTCTATTAATTGCGTTACGGGATCGTCCGCGCGTCCCGACCTTTAAGGCGCAACCTATCCTAAGCGAGTCTAAATTCCCGGCTTACAACTCGCGCAGGTGCCGCCGAGAAGCGATGCTAACCGACTCGGAATTACCACGCAACTCTAATTTTTTGTACCCGCGGCTGTACATAGTTTCTCGCTCACNCAGAAGCTTGCCTCTCCTCTTCAAGATCTTGTCCCTCTCGTTCAGTAGCTTCGTTCGCTCGCTATCGAGTCGGAACGTCCGTTTCGCTCGCCGTCGGACCGCACAGTGACGAGCAGGGATCGTCAATTAGCGCAGGAGGCAGCCGTCACAAGAATCTGTCACGTCGATGGATGCCGCATCGCGGCATCCTATTGGCTCTCCCGGCTAGATCGCGCTTATCACGGGTACTCGCGGAAGCTTCGCATCTTGAGTTATTAATTCGACGCTTAGCTTGTCCTCATTTCCTCCCGGGACAACATTCCGCAATTACTGGGCTCGCAGCACTTGAAATAATTTCCTGGGCCCTTCCGTATGGATCCTCCTTCGTATGCTCTGCAACG
>NW_014558463.1:0-313 GCF_001313825.1 Dinoponera quadriceps
CAACGCGTAGATTCCGCGACGATAGAACGATTGGTCTTTTGATGGAATTCATTCATCGATCCATTTTTGCACATCCTCGTAATTTCTGAAGTCTGTATCCACCAAGCCGTGCTACATCGACCGGAACAAGTTATAGTCCGAAGGAGCTAAGTCTGGTGAATACGCTGAGTGCGGGAGAACTTCCCACTCGAACTGCATCAGTGTTTCTTTGACGGCTTTGGCAACGTGTGGTCGAGCGTTGTCGTGCAAAAGCATGACTTTTCGTCGATTGCTGGCTACTGCTGGCCTTTTTTCCAACAATGCTTCATTCAGA
>NW_014558463.1:558-1270 GCF_001313825.1 Dinoponera quadriceps
AATAGCTCATAATAAACGACGCCGTGCATATCCCACCAAATGCAAAGCATTGCTTTGTGACCATGAATATTTTTCTTTGGTGTGGATGTCAATGGTTGGCCAGGGTCTACCCATGATTTTCTTCGTTTAGGATTATCGAAGTATATCCATTTTTTATCGCTAGTCACTATGCACCACAATAAACTCTTCTTTTTCTGCCTGGCGAGCAGAGAAATTGAGATGTTTAAGCGATTCTCAATGGCATTTGCGGTTAATTCGTGTGGTACATGGCCATTTTCCCTCCTTTTGAATTTTTCCCATTGCATGTAGACATTTGGAAACAGCTATCGGAGTAACATTTAATGCTGCAGACAATTCTTGGAGCGTTTGAGTAGAGTTTTTGTCCAATAATGCCTGCAAATCGGTGTCTTCAAACTTTTTCGGTTCTCCTGAGCGTTCATTTTTCATTGACATCAAAATCACCAATCTTAAATCGCTGAAACCATACTTGGCATGTTCTTTCCGATGGAGCATAATTGCCATAAGCTTCGAAAAGCAATTTAAGAGCTGCAGCTGCAATTTTTTTCAAGTCAAAGTAATAAAGCAGCACGTGTCGAAAAAACAACTTATCGCGTTCCATATTTGCGACGTTCCCACCCGCACGATTCTCAACTCTCGCGGGGTAACGTCCTCGGGTACGGTCGAGAGCTTTACGACGGCCCTCGGATGGCTC
>NW_014558464.1:0-759 GCF_001313825.1 Dinoponera quadriceps
TTTACGTTAAATCGTGAACGGATGCAAACTGAAGTGTGTGATTAAAATAATCAGGTTTATTACGTTATTTCCATGCGGCAGCTTCGAGGATTTCAGGCGGCAAGCGTTTATCTCGATTCTACATCAGAAAACGTGACTGATTCAAATTCACGTTTCGGCTTGAAGCTTTTGGACCAAATATACTATTTCCTCGAGAAATGGTAAAAGAAATCAATCTGCGAGCGAAACTTGCGTGTTTGCGAGTAATAGGCGAAGTAACGTGAATGTCGAGTTAATCTTGCGTATCTTTTCGTTAAATCGTTAACGGATGACCATTATTCCAACATCTAAACCAGTTTGAGAAGAAATCGTGAACGGATGACCATTATTCCAACATCTAAACCAGTTTGAGAAGTATAAAAAAATTTACAGAAGTCGAAAAATCGTTTTTAACAAGATATTGTATCGAAAAAACACGTTTCTATTTTTATTTTCGATTTTTCCATGCTTAACAATTTATTTTTTAATTTTTATCTATCACCATTCGAAAGAGTACTTTCAAAAACGTAGGGTACAGTTATTTTAAAAAATTTTTCGGCTCAATTTCATTGATGTGGATTGATTCAAACTTGAACTTTAAAATTATGTCATTTGGGCCGAAACTGGTTAAATAAAACATCTTGAACAGTATTATATGAACATTACGCAAAACTCAGAAAGAAAAGATGCAATAAGAAATATTAAAGAAGATTTGTGTATTTATAAATCAATGTCTGGAAA
>NW_014558464.1:783-2075 GCF_001313825.1 Dinoponera quadriceps
TATTTTTATTTTCGATTTTTCCATGCTTAACAATTTATTTTTTAATTTTTATCTATCACCATTCGAAAGAGTACTTTCAAAAACGTAGGCTACAGTTATTTAAAAAATTTTTCGGCTCAATTTCATTGATGTGGATTGATTCAAACTTGAACTTTAAAATTATGTCATTTGGGCCGAAACTGGTTAAATAAAACATCTTGAACAGTATTATATGAACATTACGCAAAACTCAGAAAGAAAAGATGCAATAAGAAATATTAAAGAAGATTTGTGTATTTATAAATCAATGTCTGGAAATTAGTCATAAAATTGTCATCAAGATTTGATAGGATTGACTACAGTAGCAATATATAATGTTATGGAAATAGATTCACTTCTGTTTGAATTATTCTCAGGTGTTAGGCCGGAAAGAGTTTGATCACAAATGCAGCAGTGCAAGGACAATTCTATAACTTTATTTTTATATCGTAGTGTGTCGCAAAAATTTGAAGTGGTAGAAATGTTCTCGATTCAGATAATAATTTATAACTATATGTTGCTCTATTTGATTGGATCAGACGTCAAAATAATATAATAATTCATATCATTCCTCACTTATCGCGGTTCCACTGCACGACAGTGTTTCAGAAGGCTTTTGTACGACACATGTGTTTTGGAAGAGAAATCATGGGGTATAAATGAGTTTGAAGCAGATTTGGAGAAAACATCTTTCTTCACAACATATTCAACTCATTACTGACAATGCAAATATTATGATATGTGGAATTACAAATTGCGCTGAATTATATTTTATGATGGAGATTTGTTACAAATTAGGTGGGAAAAAATTAATGTCATTAAACTAATTTTTACTATCTCACGTATAATTTGTTTTAATTATAANGCTTATCGCGGTTCCACTGCACGTCAGTATTTCAGAAGGCTTTTGTACGACACATGTGTTTTGGAAGAGAAATCATGGAGTATAAATGAGTTTGAAGCAGATTTGAAGAAAACATCTTCCTTTACAACATATTCAACTCATTACTGACAATGCAAATATTATGATATGTGGAATTACAAATTGCGCTGAATTATATTTTATGATGGAGTTTTGTTAAAAATTAGTTGGTAAAAAATTAATGTCATTAAACTAATTTTTACTACCTCCTGTATAATTTGTTTAATTACAATCATAAATTTAATTATATTCTCTTAACGACAGTTCAATTGCAGCTCAGCTGAAATTTTACAAATACTACGAAATATGATATAACGAGAGATGAATATTTTTGGGTAATGTTTACTACATA
>NW_014558465.1:0-942 GCF_001313825.1 Dinoponera quadriceps
AGTAATATATAGAATCATATTAACAATAAAAAAGAAAATCCTTAATAAGGTGCGTATGACGTTGTCATTTTATAATCTATATTATAATCAAATGTAAGACGTTCATAAAACGTTAAAAAAAATATTGAAAAATGACAATACGTGACAGCGATGATTTCGATTGCAACTTGTACACGAGAAAAAGCGAACGTGGACGACGGGCTTGGGCGAGCAAACGCGGAAAAAACGCTACGGGTCAAAGAGAGAAAACTCCTGGGAATAGTTGTCGCAGAGGTGCGGGCCGCTAAAAAGATATCGACCGCTGGAGGAAATCCGATTGCTGGAGGGATGCCGACGGTCGGTACTTCTGCTCGCTCGGAAATATATCGTTCCCCGTTTGATATCAATCCTCGCACAAAACGTCGGCCTGCTTTTTCGTACGATATTATTTCCTGGGTCCGCGGTACTTCCCTTACTTCATTCCACTCTGAGAGATCCTGGTTTAGAATCAGCCTAGCTCTATTACTCATCGCACACTTCTTCATATGTTCGTGTAGGTCGTGCGCATTATTTTAGGTGAAATGCTAGCAGACTCTGCTATCTCATTCAGTCAATCAGCTATCGTCCATCACGATTTGGTGAAACAAATCAATCTTTTTGTCAGTTGTGTTGTTTTTGAACTTTCGGTGCGCTCTTCGTCGAAAATACTGGAACGACTATGGTTAAACTCAGGAACCTATATTCTTATCTTGGAAAATGAAAGAGATGTTTTGCAACCGCGTCTAATTGGGTTTGCGATTTTCCTTTCAAAAGAAGGAATTTTATCTTAACATGATACCCGATTTTTTCCATTGTTGACAAATTGTAACATCTGTGCAATTTCGAAAACTATCATAGAAAGAATTTGAAGTCACAATAAAAAATTTATATGTAAATGTTTGTCAGTACCGCCTGTCGGATTAC
>NW_014558466.1:0-524 GCF_001313825.1 Dinoponera quadriceps
CTCTCAAACTTGGCGCTGCGGGAAAGACGGGCAGAGGCTGCGTTATACAACCAACTGGGTCTTGGGCTTCTGTGGCTCTGCCCCAGCGGCGACGGAACCGGAGGTATTAATATATTCTACTTCTTCAGGTTCCCTAGTTCGTTGCGATAGCGGAACGGGTGGCGACGAAAGAGTGAGACGCCGAAGGAGGGCTAGCTGCTCGAACGGTGTAAAACCCACAGTGACAGTCGTTGAGCTCTCTGGAGCTGAGGTGGCGCCACCCAACCGCATCGCACACGCCCACTCTTCTTCACATTTCCTCTCCGCAAACCACTACCACATCCCACCCGAGCACTACCGCGAACACGTAATTGATTCAAATGCGATAAAAACCCCACTAACCCAAAAACTGCAACCACCCAAACCTCATCCCCGGGAAAGCTCACTTCCGCTCTTCTCCAGCGCATTGCGGTGCATGGGAAGCGTGCGGGGGCTGCCCTTAATTTAAAACTACTGGGCTTTGCGCCTCTGTGGCTTTGTCCGCA
>NW_014558467.1:0-679 GCF_001313825.1 Dinoponera quadriceps
ACTACGATCTGCGAATACAGTACATCCCGGGAGCCAACAACACCATCGCCTTGATGACACTCTGTCGCGGAACCCGCCGCCGGAAAGAGCGGAGACAATGAACGAAATGGCCGTGATGGAAGCGGACCCGCACGAACAGAGATATCTGAACGATCTTCCAGATTGGATCAGAAACGCGCAGCAATACGACCCAGCGATACGGGAACTCCTGCGCGAAAAACCAGATTGGTACACCGTACGGGAAAACATGGTGCGGGTACTCACCAGCGACGCAAAATCGGACCGCGTTGTAGTTCCAGACGCCATAGCGTGGAGACTCGTGGAGAAAATCCACAAACACCTGGTGCATTTCGGCACGGACAAGGTGGTCCAGTTCACAAAGGATCTCTTCCACGTGAATAACCTCGACCAAATCGCAAGAGACGTCATAGCGTCCTGCGAAACGTGCATATCTTCAAAGTATTACACCCGACCCACAGTGGGCGAGTTGTACTACGAGGGACCGGAAAATACCGGCCAAATGATATCAGTGCACCTCTTCGGACCGCTCCCAAGGTCACACGAGGAAAACAAGTACGTGCTCGTCCTAATGGACATGTTTTCAAAGCACATCGCTTTTTACCCACTGAAAAACCAAAAGATCAACACGATCACCTACGCGATCGAGAAAAAGTATATA
>NW_014558468.1:0-23682 GCF_001313825.1 Dinoponera quadriceps
TGACTTTTACTCACAAACTCCGCATGCACTTTTGCACTCACCCAATACAGATCAAAAGGAAAACGAATCCAACGAAGTAGCAAGCGTAATTTTAGACAACTCGAAACGCGGAAAACAGATGATTTCTTTAGGTTCAGGACAAGGTGAAATCCAGGAGAAAAAGTTTGTCTGTAGTGCCATCCACAAAAATTAAAATTCTTGGGATATTCTCAGTGGACAATTTCCAAATATATTCCCTGTAATTCCTTGAAAAATATTTCTAAACAAGGAGATTAGGTTTTAGATTTCCCGAAATTCTCCAATTTCATGTAAATTCTCAACTGAAATCCAAAAAAGGAACGTTTCCAAATTTTCCATAAAATCACAAATAACGTTAAGCCAGAAAATCATTTCTAAATTTCGTATAATTTTATAATTTGAAATTTACCTAAAAATCGAAAAGCAAGTTCTTCACAAGCATCCCCCCCCCCCCCACAAAATTAATATTTTAGGCTCCAGTACACAAAGGACTGACTCGCGACTTCTTTACGTATGTTTAAATAGGAATTTATATAAAAATCAGGAGGAAAATTTTCAAGCCTCCTATCCAAGTCCTAATATTTCTGAAGAAGGGACCAATTTCTAGTTTTCCTATATATCTTCTCAGATAAATTCAAATAGAAATCGAAATGAAAAGTTCCATACCTCTCATAATTTAGCATACAAAAATATATACAAAATTCCAAGAAGATCCACAGGGCACCTATAACTTTTCTAACGGCAAGAATAAAAAATTAAAATATCTTGGACAAGATCCCATTATCTCTACAGAAAATATTGCCAAAAGAATTAACAAAATTGAAAAAAACAACTTGAAGATCTCTTATGAAAATATCAAGACTCAACAGATCACAAATATAACTGTAAATTCCTCGAATAGAAAAGAATATAAAGATTTAAAAACAAAACAAGCAGTTGATCTCCAAGATTCTCTTGATTTTAAGGATAGTTAAGGATTATTTGATAACAAAGGTAATATAATCAATACCAAATGTAACTCCGTTTCTTATACTCACGCAGCTTTATCTTTAGATCGTTCAATCTCTATAACGGATGTCAATAACACTAATAAGGGAGCAGTTGTTCCTCATAGATTTTGATGGATATTGGATGTGTTATTGAGTATCAAAAACTAAGAGATACGTATTTCTTTTATCGATGTAAGTCTCGAGGTTTAGAAGGTGAAACCAACTCTAAAAAAAAAGTAGTTTTTTTCTTTAGCGAATATTTTCTAATATTCTTATAAAATATATCAATATATCAATATGTTTCATACAAAAGTTAGAAAGTATGTAATATTCTTTACAACAATATATTCACATTTTTCGAAAATGTCAATTTTACAAAATTAAAAAAATTTGTAGACAAAAATTAAAAAGCATCGAAAGCCAAATACATCCGTATATAATGTTTCAATGGTATTTAATATTTTATACAATATTTAATATTTTGGAGAAATATAACAAGGAAACTTCATAGTATATGTATTGCACTATAGACAAGTTTTGCATTATTTTTTTTCAATTGTGCAGTAATTAATAATTTTTTGTTGCAAATATTTTCTCATGTTAATACAGGCAAATCAATTAATCTTAATGACATAATATGTAACTTATGACATAAAATATAGAGCATGGATGAATGTGCAGATATATGGTAACAACAATAACACATGTATACGACATTGCAATGGTGTACAAAGTATATTTTCGAAGAAATTAATATGTATAAAATCAATTTTCAATATATATATTAATCGGTTATAGAACGTCTGTTGACGGTATTCGATGCCTAATTTCCACCCTCTTCGATCACCGCAGTCCTTTGGTTTTAGGTTTCTTTCGTTCATTGCTTTGTATACGCTTAATTGCTGCTCCAACCTCCGTCTTCCTCTCCTTCGTCTCTCTACCGATTACCACAGAACTTGCTTGGGTAATCTCGTGCATCTGTTGCACATGGCCATACCATTTTAACTACATCCTTTTTATATCCTTCGTTATATTTCCTTCAATTCCCATTTGCTACCTCATCCTTTCATTCCTAATCCTATCTTTCTTTGAAATACCTAGTGACCTTCTCATTATTTTTATTTCTATCGCTTCCACCTTGGACTTATATTTCTCGGTTATTCTTCACGTTTCAGCCCCATATAAAAGGACACTCTTAATTATTATTTCGTGAATGCTAAATTTACGCAGCTTTGTTATATCTCTTTACCCCATAAAATATTGTTCAGGTATACAATAATTTTTTTTGCATTTACGATTCGTTTTTCTATTTCTCTCACATCCTTTCCACTATTATCAAATATGACACCCAAGTATACGTTGTCGTGAAAATAAAATATCTCTCGCCCATTTTCCAGGTACAGAGTACTGGGTTCGTTTCCTATGGATAAATATTTTGTTTTCTCTTGATTAACTGTATGTCCCCATTGGTTGTTTCTGTATGTTTCCATTCTTCTATCAATTTACGCACTATATATTGCATATCGTCCTTTTTATTTGCTATTATTACTTGATCGACCGCTAATTGGATTATGTACATACACTTATTGCTCAGTTGAATGCCCATTCCATGTACCTTCTCCTTTCCATTTTTTAATGCTGTTGCTGTATATATTTTGAATAAGGTCAGCGAATTACAACAATCTTGTCGTAATTCTTTGGTTACCAGGAATTCCTCCGTAAGGTGTTTTCCCATCTTGACCCTAGACTTCGATTCCTTATATAGTTCTTGCAATGCCACGTGTAAATATGTATAATTTACGTTTGAGAGTTTCAACGCTTCTCATAACTTAGATATTGGAACCGTATCATACGCTTTCTGGAGGTCTATGAATGCAATATGTGTCTCCATGTTTTTAGCTGCTTTTTTTCAACAATTTTTCTAATGCAAAACACATTTTCATTTCACGATCTCTCCTCCCTAAATCCACTCTGCTCTTCTTCTTCCCTCTGTCCGTACTTCCTTAATCAGATCTTGCAACACTCTTCCATATAATCTGCTTATTGTGCTAGTTACCGAGATCCCTGTATAGTTATTGCACCCTTTGTTATTTCCCTTTTTGTGCATTGACGAAATATATGCTAATTTCTATTTTTCTGGAACAGAATGCCCATTTAAGCATTTATTAATAATATATGTTAGATTTCTGAAAATTTACATGTTCCGTACTTTAACATCTCCGTATATATACCTTCTGGTCTGCAAGTTTTACCAGTCTTAAGACTCATTATTGCCTCTTAAACCTTTTGTTCTTGAATTCTTACTTCTTCTTCATTTATATGTATCTCTTCTCTTGGAACCTATTCGAGGTTTAAATTTTTAATATAACATTAAAAGTAATGCAATATAAGGTCAAAATGAAGTAAAATAGAGCCGCCACAGGTAAATTAAAGAAAGACATTCTTTTATTTCTGCATGCGTGCTTACATACAGCATATCATTCTTAATTTAAAGAAATATAATAAGATTTAATATAAATTGAAAAATATTACATAGTAACACAATATAAATAATAATATATAGATGAATATAGAGTAAACAATATAAAGTATATTAAAACAATGATAAAATTTACATATAAACAAATAACACATGTGTAACATTTATGGCACATTTTCATCACAGAAGTGGTTTTCATAGGAAAAATGTGCCACACAAAGAGACTTTTTGCACCAAGCACAAATGATTATAGTAGTTTCGAAACAAATTTCAGATTTTATTTTCAAATCGTGTTGAAAACAAAATTCAACTGACGTGTAAAACTATATCGGTTTATTATATATATTGCAACGTTAATTCGTTGCCCGCCCGCGCGATACACGCAAGAATTTGCCTTTCGTCCGACGATCGCGGAGAACCTGGTCTCTTTCTTTTTGGGCGCCAGTTACGGTAATGGCCATACCTCCGATGAAATGGTTGCTTGACAGATTATGTGTGCTTTGCTCACTTTGTTTCTCGGTACCGTTGAATTTCGACATCAATCACGCGAGGAGAGAATTCCTAGCAATACGCGTTCGCGGAGAGCAATTACAAAGAGAGTAGTCTTACCATTATCTCGTCCGCTCGCTCGACACATCCAGGGCGGCGAAGATGCGCTGCAACTCCAGCTCGGACCAACGGGCGCACATACCTATGCGGGCCTTTGCCCTCAAACTCAAACGGCATCGTCGTCGATGCGGTTCTCTCTCTCTCTGTCTCTTTCGCGCGCGCGCGCGCGCGTTCGTTCTTTTCGCTCGCTCGCTTTCTCGATTGCGTCCGCTCACATTTGTCGCCGAGATCGAAGTATCGATCTATGGTCGATATCTTCGGGCGCCTCTCTAGCAGATTTTTCGGGGATCCGTGGATGCGACTCGCGCGCGCCGCGACGCCAAGTAACAAAGTCCTATACCTGCGGGAGCTTCCTTTCTTGGCTTTGGGCTGTCGTTACTGATTCGATTAGTTGGCTTGGTAACGTAAGGCGGCTCTGCGTTGCTCGATCTCTATTCCACCCCCCAAATTATTAAATTAAGGGTAAATTTAAACTTCTAAATGATGTGTTAAGGAGGAGTGTCCGTCTGGTTGAATGCTTCCGACCAGACAGGGCCGTAACTTTGAAAGCGGGGGGATTCTCTGATGCACGGTCGCGTGCACGCTCGGTAGCGCGCTTAGTTGAGCCTCCGCTTCCAGGAGGGCGCCTCGACCAAACGTGCACATCCGCGGACCAGAGCAATTCGGTGCATGGTTCTCAGCCTTCGTGCTGTCAGTGTTAACTTAGAGAGATGTGAAAGGCTGCTCACACTGGCAATCTTCAACCGGGTGAAACAAATCAGGATAGGCTCTAACAATAGCTCCGCGAAGAACGTAGATGCCGCGATCGCGACTTTGTCCCAAACCCCAATAAGAGTAGTCGATTCTTCCGTGACTCTGGTGCCAGACAGGAGCACTTCACTGCCCACGTCGCTTAGATCCACGAGAATTAGGATGCTGCAGTTGAACATGAGACGTTCGGCTGTGGTGACAGGGGAGGCTCGTCAACTCATTGTCCAAAAACGACTGGACATCTTGCAGGAGTTGCATGTCCGAAAGCAGGGCAGTGGTTACGACTTCGTCAGGCTAGGGACTGGAATGAGGCTGGCTGCTGTGTGCGCGCAACGTCCTTGGACTGCAGTAGGTCGTTTACAATACCGAATTCCAGATAATGTTTGTCTCACAGTTCAGCACGATGCACTGCGCATGTGCGGAAGTGCGAGCACCCGGCTTCTACTTCTACTTCGCATCATGCTATTTTTAATACAACGATGAGATAGAGATGAGATAGCGATGAGATGAGATAGAGGAGCACCTCAGGCACCTCGAAATGGCGTTCACTGAGGGGGCAGAGAGTGTTAGTAGGAATGGACGCCAATGCGCGATCCCCTCTCTGTGGTGACCGTAAATTGGATGATAGGGAGCGATGCTCCAGGACTTTATCCGGGCCAGCGGATACAAAATTCTTAATGTTGTCGGACAGCCACCCACCTACTGGACGGCATGGGAATCGTCGCACATCGACGTGACCCTGTCGTCCCCATCCATGAAGGAGTTTGTCGGCAAGTGGATAGTACGCTGCGACTGGACAACTAATGATCACAACTCTCTGGACATCAGACTGAAGGTGCCAAAAGTCAGAGGCGGGCAGCAGCAAACTACGAAAGCTCGATTCGACACCAATCGGACTGACTGGGAGAAGTTTACTGAGAGCCTCGTCGATCTATCCGGATCGCGACTGGAGGTTCTCAGTTTGACGTCTGTGGAGGACGTGGTAAAGTTTGCAGATGCTCTTGCGGGCGCCCTCGCGAACGCCTGCGAGGAAGCAATGCTGAGGAAAAGGCATTTTAGAAAGTGCAACTCGTGGTGGACGAAAAATTTGACGATCAAAAAGAAAATCGTCTATAGGGACAGACGGGCATACCATCAGGAAAGGGTAGAGCTGACCCGCTTCACCTACCGCTCTTCTTTGTGGGAGTACACCAGGGAGGCGAGGAAGGCGAAACTCGAGAGCTAGCGGAAATTTGTCACGGAGCAAGATAACTCGGAGCCCTGGGGATTTGTTTATAAACATCAGACCGATAAACTCCGGATTGACAAAGTGCTGAGCACTCTCCGTGGCGGAAATTCCTCGACCGTCACCCTAGAGTAGACCGCTGCTCGCCTGCTCGATGTGCATGTGCCAAATAACAGGGAGAACAAGGACACGCTGCAGCAGCTCGAAGTCAGAGACAGCGCACACCATGTGCTTGACATTGTCGATAACCCTCTCTTCACGGGTGCAGAAATCGCAGCAGTTGTCAGATCTCTGGCAAACAATAAGGCGCCAGGGCTGGATCTCATCGAGGTCTCGGTACTGAAAGCCACCTACAAGGCAATCCCCGGTCAGTTCGTTAGGCTTTTCAATGGGTGCCTTCAGTGAGACGTCTTTCCCTCGATCTGGGAGGAGAGCTCGCTCAGAGTCTTCCTGAAGGGCAAGGACAACGACGTGGAGGACCCCAAATCCTATAAGCCGATCTGTCTCCTCTCCGTAACAGGGAAACTCTTCGAAAAGCTTTTTCTGAAACGACTCAACCAGACGTCACTCTCGCCGGGGAAAATCTCCGATCGGCAGTTTGGCTTCACACCAGGAAGGTCGACGGAAGACGCTGTAGTGGAGCTGCGACGGATTGTCTCTGCCTCTGAGCAGCGATACGTCTTTGCGCTGCTCTTTGACATCTCGGGCGCGTTTGACAACATCTAGTGGCTTCTCGTACTGTCAGGATTTAAGGATAGGAATTGCCCTCTTAACATCTTCAAGGTACTAGTCGACTACTTCCGGTATAGGAAAGTCTCTCTCTTCTTGGAGATACAACGGGCTCAAAGAAGCCCACCAGAGGTTGCTCACAGGACTCGGTGCTAAGTCCAATCTGCTGAAACGTCATGTTTGACGGAGTCCTTAGGGTGTTGGAAGTTAGAGTAGGCGATAAATTCCTAGCGTACGCGGATGATCTTGTCGTATTAATAAGCGTTGATTCCCGCAAAGAAATAAAGGTAAAAGCGCAGGAAGTAGTCGGCGAAATAGGGAAATGGTGTAGCTTTGCCAAACTAGAACTTTCGTCGTGCAAAACTGAAGCAATTGTCCTCAAGAGCAAACTTATCAAAAGAACCCCAATAGTAAGACGGGGAGGATAGTAAGAGAAATGTCTCGATAGTAAGAGAAAAGCGATTAGGGCCAAAAAGGCAGATCTCGTGAATAGGCCACCGACCATTTGTTTAGGCAATGCTAAGATTCAATTTTAGAAATCAGTCAGGTACCTTGACATCCACATAGATAGAGGAATGAGTGTATTCACACATTGCAAACACCTCAGCGACAAGGTCGGGTTGCTTTTTAGTGAGCTAGGCAGGTAGGCAGGATTTTAGTGGGGCCTGCGTTTCGGGGTGCTCTCGGCCATATACCGCGGCGTGTTCGCACCGATGGTGGCATACGCTGCCGCCGGATCGACCGACCAGTGTGCCGGGGGCGACCTGATAGTCCTTAGGTCTCTGCAGCGCCGAGTGCTCATTTCGGTGACCGCCGCGTATCGTACGGCATCGACTGAGTCGCTTTGTGTGACTGCGGGCGCGGTTCTCGTTGACATCCTTTTCGTGGAATACAGGACACGATATTACGTTAGAAAAGAAAGGGATGCTAAGTTAGAATATATGATTGTTCCCTATGCAGGGAGCAAAAAGTAGGCGTTAGGCTCGTAAAAGTTGCGGCAGCGGAGATATAGCAGGATAGATGGTTTTCTTTTGTCAAAGGTCACATCACACGTGCCTTCTTCGACAATGTCGGGGCTAAGGTTGTTGCGTCCTGGTTCAAACCCGACCGCTATATCACGCAAATGATCACCGGACATAGCGACTTCTGGAGGCTTTGCAAATCTGGGACTCGCAGACGATGGGATGTGTGCTTGTGGGGATGGTGAGGACACTGCGATGCATCACCTCCTCCATTGCAAGCTCTTCGAACCGCAGAGAGAGGCTGTGCGGGAATTCGTTCCAATCGGGGCCTGAGAATGGCCGGCGGCAGCACCCTTCCTGGTGTCGTCTCCAAAGGCTTTCTCGGTCTCTGCCGACTTCTGCAAAGAAACTCTTTGGCTAAAAGAGGGCTGATAGATTTCTGGAACAACTAGGCCGAGGGATTTCGGAGACTTCAGTTATGGGGGTGTGGCCTCGTAAGCTTCGCGAGATCACCACACGCCCGGGTTGTTTAGACGCGCTTAGCTGAATCCTTAGGTAAGGTTTAGATTTCTTATTACATAGGGTCCCACACGTTCGTTATCCAATTGATGGCAGGCAAGATCTTATATCCTTGCATCCAGTCATATCCCATTTCATTTAGAACCCCTCATTCTATTCCCGTCCAAAATACAAATCGAGTCAATATGGTCAGAGCGTGTGTCCAGGATCGGGACACAAATGGGCAGGCCTCCCCGTGGGCGTGGCACGTGCGCAGTCCGCTTGGCGGCTAGCGGTTTACCGCAAACCCCGTGCGCGGTTGGAGGGTTAGAAGGCACGTACGTGTCACGACCGAACTGCTCACCCTGCGAATTACGCCCGCAGGCGCTGCTGGATTTTTTCATCGCCCGCTATCTTCGTCAGTCGTTGCCAAAGCTGGATAGATAAAATAGATGTTTGGTAACGTGTAGCCCAAGGGCTGAGGTCGTATGTCGTGGTACGTTACTCGTGTCAGGACTAATACTAATGATTTGATTAGTGACTCTCAAAAAGGAAATGTCGGTTCTCGACATCTCCCAAGTGCCAAACCTACTTCCTCGTTGTGTGAGTTAGAAACGCTGGAGGAGGACGCAGCACTCCTCCGGCTCCTCTGACTAACGGGGTTCTGGCTGCGATTACGATACCGTCCTCTCGAGTGGTATGGAAGGAGGAATCATCAAGTCCATTTGAACGACCCCGTTATGGGATCGTTTCTCGTCGAACGTGATCTGTCTGCGGCTTTGTGCTGAAGCGCAGAAGACACACCAACGGCGCCGAGCGGTATGAAAACCGCTGAGACAGCAAGTGCTAGAGCCTAGAGGTAGCTGCCGGATCCTCCCATCCTACCTTTTCATCCCTCCTGAGCTAAGCATTGCATTACCGCGAATATATAAACTGTTCTTACGCGGTATAATATTAAAATATTCCTTTTTCCCGTAACGGCCTGCCTTATATTCGCCCACCTTCCTCACATCCTTGTGGTTGCGGGGAAGGCGGGCAGAGACTGCAGAGACATAAACAGACCTACCGATCCATGCATTTCTGTTACTTTTTGCGTTGCGGGGTCGGGACTGGTGGTCATTTTATTTTCAGGTTGCCTTGTCCGCGCGGAAGCAGAGTGAGTGACGTCTTAGTGACGAAGCACATAAGAAGACCTAGCAACTAGAGCGGTATGAAACCTGCTGTGACAGCAGGCAAAATTCTTTGGAGTTGAGGGGCACCATTCTACTTCGCCGTGTAACTCCATTCCTTTCCATACCCCATTACCGCATTTTATCCCAGAAACAGTATATCGCGAACATTTAAGAGGTTCTAATGCGGTAGATTATCCGAAAAACCCAAATCGCAACTTTGGTGCAACCGATCTCTTACCCATCCCCCTTCCACGCACTTCTGTGCAAGGAAGGAGGGTAGAGGCTGTCCCTAAATCGAACCTACCGAGCCCTGCGCTTCAGCGGCTTTGCTTCAGCGGCGATGAAACCGAAGGTATCAACAAATTATATATTTTTAGGTATATTAATATTTTACATTCAGGTTCTTCAGCTCGTGCGAAAGCGGAACCGCTGCTGAATAAACAGTGAAGCGCCGAAGAGGGGCTAATGGCTCGAGCGGTACGAAATTCGCCATGACATCCAATAAAACTCTCTGGAGCTGAGGTGGGGCCACTCGTCCGCACCATAAATCTCCATTCTACATCTCCATCTTTCTACATCTCCATTTCTCTCCAAAAACTGCTATCATATCCAAGCCTATTACAGCGTTATCGCGATATGTACCAGGTGTAGAAGTTTGAAACCAGAATTTTTTTGTAAAAATTACACGTCTGTTGTTTGAAAATGATAAAAAATATTTTATTCAAAATAATGTCCATTGCTATTTATACATTTTTCCCAACTCTCCGGCAGTTTATGAATGCCACGCCAAAAAAACATTTCTTCTTTTGAAGCGAACCAGCTATCGAGCCATTTTCGTACATTTTCATACAAATTGAAGCGTTGTTCAGCGAGAACGTATCCCATTGATGCGAATAGATGATAATCGGACAGAGCCAAGTCTGGAGAATAAGCCGCATGCGTTAGTATTTCCCAACTGAACGCCTCGATCGTTTCCCTGACCCGTTTTGCTGTGTGTGATGGGGCATTATTATGGAGCAAAATGACTTTGTGTTGCCTTTTTCCATATTCCGGTCGTTTTTCACGTAATGCTCGATTTAAATTGATCATTTGCTGTTGGTAGCGATCAGTGTTAACGGTTTAATCAGGTTTTAGCAGCTCATAATAGATTACACCCTTCTGATCCCACCAAACACAGAGCATTGTCTTCTTTCCAAAGCGATTGCAGTGGATGTCGATGGTTCGCCTGAATTCACCCATGATTTCTGACGCTTAGGATTCTCAAAATATATCCATTTTTCATCACTTGTCATGATACGATGGACTTTCTTTTGTATCTATCGAGCAGCATTTCACAAGTGGTTTTTCGATTTTCTTGCTGTCTTTCATTCAGTTTATGCGGAACCCATTTTCCCACTTTTTGAATTTTTCCTATGGCTTTCAAACGAATTGAGACAGTTTTCTGCGTCACATTCAATTCATCCGCGAGCTTGTTTCATCACTCAACATTCTTGTTGAGTTTGAATATCATCTTCATACAATAAGGCTTGCAATTCGTTGTCTGCGAACTTTTTCGGTGGTTTCTCACGCTCTTCGTTTCTCACGTCAAAATCACCACTTTTGAATTTTTTGAACCACTCAAAACACTGTGTTTTACTAAGAGCATGTTCACCGTAAGCTTTGACAAGCATTCGATGCGCAGCAGTTTTCTTCAAATGACAACAAACATGTTTAAGGTTATAGAAAAATATACCGGTGTATGGAACTTGGGTTGTTGTGTGTTAAAAATCTTCGTCAGCTCTTAGAGGGAGATGATGCAGAAGCGATCTTACGGTCCCTAAACTGATGGCTAGCACCATCTATAGGGAAATTCCGGTTTCATATTTCTACAGTATACTGGTAGTATGTAAGCGAATACATGTTTCATTCCAAGTAAAGCGTAATTCTTCTGATTACTGAGACCTTGCTCGCTGTATTAGTACGTAAATTTCTCTTAACTCACGATTATTCCCCGATCATAATTTAACCCTGGTGTCCAAAAAAATGAACGGAAAATCAGCCGTTACCATCCCTGGCGCCTAATATTAAAGAAAATCCACCGGGTCTTTATAAGTTGTCGTGTTGCCGCGGAGTTTTTGGCGGAGACCAAAATTTCCGTCGTATTATATTCAGAAATGCGTTTTAATTTTTCATATCTATTACCACTTTCGTTGATATTGTTCTCCCATTGTCGTAGCTATCGTATAGATGTTATTTTCTTGAACTTTTGTTTATATCCTTCAAACGATCTTGGTTTTGTTTTACCATTCCTCCAATACACTGCAGCTTGACTTTTATAGTCATTCGATATTGTTGCTTAAACGTAACTACAAACAACTTTTTCTGGAATATGCATTTAATTTTCATCCGTTTCTGATAAATCAACTATTTCTGTTTCTGAAATTTCACAATCATTATAAAAATATAAAGTATTTCTTCTTCCCATTGAAATTTCTTTTTGTTTTGTATTTCTTCTAACATATGTTTTATTTCCTCTTTTACTTCAACTTCCTCTAAAGCTATCGGATTTTGTGGAAAGCTGAAAGCGGTAAAGTTGCTGGGTCCCTCCAATTGAGGGGTGAGGAGGGCTGCAAACGGGAGGCTATTACTGGAGAAAAGTGGCGAGGCCATCCTGTGCGGCGGACTTCTGACTGGCCGGATTTGACAACTCGGCCACACCGGAAGACGTCCGGGCCGCCTTCGCACTGGTTGGCGGTTGCCCACTCAAGGAGAAATGGATGAGTGAAATCAAAAAGTCATATTGGGGTCTGAGCGCAGTTTGAACTTGGGCCTCCTTAGCAGCGAAGGTTAAAGCCATTCGAGTTGGAAAGTCCGGATATGCTGGGGTATTGTAAAGATTTCGCTATTTCAGGTGAGTCATGCAGCGCTTCGTTTTCGGACACATCAAAGCGACGCGCCCGACCCCTCCCCCCCCCCCCGGAAAGTCGAGAGCTGACCTGGTGTTATCAGTGCGGCTATCCGGGCCATTGAGCTCGCCAATGCCCGGGGGAGGTTCATTATCTATCTGTGAGAGGGAGGGATGACTGGCCGCATACCGAGTGGGGGAGGGAGGGGGCTGTACGGTGTCTAATTTAACGCGCCACGGTTTCTCTCAGTCTTCTGGAAGAATGGAATGACGGTTCCGAACCGGGGTAAAAAATGCAGGACCTGAGATCCTTCTCCTGTGTGGAGCAGTAAATCGCCACCCTCCCCGAATCTAGACTCAAAAATAGGGGGAGGGACCCTTCTCGGCGTGTCCTTACTCCCTCCATCGCGGTGAAAAATGGGTACCAGCTGATCGGAGACCTGCGTCGGCCGGGAGGATGCGTCTAAGGCCGGAGATCCGTATAAGATCTCAGTCTCCCGGACTATTCCCTCCAAAGCCTCCGTCCCCACTAGGCACCCCGCCCATCACCTTGGTGCTTAGGTATGGACCCTCCTCTGAAGGATAGGGACGCGGGGTCTGCGAACGGGCGCGTGCCTTTTTAGGATTTGTCCCGCCGTACTGTCCATGACGGCCCTGTAGTGGGCACCCCAAGGTTGGTCCTCGGAGAGCCGAGAGATTGTGGGGTTTCTACCTTTCGGTCAACCCCATATATTTCTCAGAACACCCAGGGATGGGTTTATGGCGGGGTGTGCATATGCCCGCACTCCGCTGCCGAGATTTAATACGTCTCGCCAAGAGGGGGAAACTTTCTCTTAGGAAGGATGGAGCGCATTGTGCGTTGGGTTAGGGTGTTGAGCTTGGACGAATATCGCTGGTGATACTTCCCCGCCCCCCTCCTCCTGTTGACGCATGCGAGGCATATCAAGTGATTTTTAGATAAGAATTCGGCATAACCCGCTAAACTTCTCCGAGTTCCGCAGATATTCATGATGGACTTTTCCTTTGTAACAAAAAGGTAACAAAAAGGTGCCTTATAGGGTTCGAAGGTCTTAACAGTCCATGCGACCTTATTTGGTTTAACCATTTTTGTTGCTAAGTCCTATGCCTTAGGCTTGCTAGGTTAGTGTGTTACTGACAGAGATATTTCCACAAAACCTGGAAAATAGCTTTCCATGATGTGGACAAATCTTTATTTGTATCATTTATTTCTCCACGAAGTCCTGTCACCTCTTCTATTCCAAACAGTCAAACGGACAGACGATACGCAACAATGCTACGAAAATTCCATATCAAAATGGCTAAAACACGACTAACCCTTTACACTAATAAATTCCTATTTAAAATTCTTATTTAACATCCTTAAACGTCCACTCTCCACCAACTAGCTCCTAAAGGGGGCTATATAATTCAAACAAATCATCCTGCCCCATAATATCTTTCTTCAACCATGATCTTAGTTCATCTCTGTCTTCCACTCCTTAGAAATTGTCAGTCCTTTATCCCAGTCAGTTATCCTGAAATAATGACCAAGAACTTCAAATTTTATGTATCTCGCTCCTCTGCCGAATTCACTCTCACTCCTCAAAAAATCGATTCTCATTAACAAGACACTTGCCATTCCCAAAAACATCTGTAAAACCTCGATTCTTTCGCCGTACAATAAACATATTTTCATACATCATACGTCCGATTTTTCTACGTCCACAATCAAGGTTCAATTTTCCTACAGTATTCAATATTCTACGTTGATTTCTCTCGGTATTTGAGATCCTGTTCGTAAACTATGTGAGAACTCTCTGCAGTATTTGTAATCTCAGTTTACGTTCTACGCTAAATCATATAACATACATACATGTAACCTTCTGTGTTCATTTGTTCTATCGTGTTTGTGCGATCATGAGGTGATAAAGATGCGCCGGACATAACTTAGCATCACACAACATCGTTCAACGTAGAAGAACTTCGCTTCCTGTACGGAACAAAGTAAGTCATTTACATTTGTGTACATTTGTTCCGCCTAATCTTTCCTAGTCTTTCCTTTCATTAACACTGAGTTTTTAAACATTTCTTGTATACCTATTTCTACGGACACCAGTCAAATTGACGGGTAAAAGAAAATTGTATTTTCTTTAAAAAACGATTAATTTAATTTAAAAGCAAACTTCGTTATATAATATTATCAGACTTAATTTACTTACACAATATTAACAGACTTAATTAACTTATATAAACCTTCAGTGTATTCGGCGCATCTTTTGCAGACACATTCCATTTTGTGCATACATTTCCGCAAACGTTACTCTTATATTTAATAAAAATATTATAATTTCTATTTTTATTAAAATAGCTTATTTGACGAAACTTGCGTATTTGCGAACTGCTAACTGATGGAAGAGGAATCCTTGATATATTTTCTTTACTTTTGTCGACAAGTTCTTAGGCCAATTGAAATATAAAATTTTTGCTGGATATTTTTGAATCGGCACATTCTTTGTACAATATCCAGGTATTTATGATTGCCAAACTCAAAATGTTAAAAAAATTTGAAGAAGCTACTAGAAAAAAAACCCTGTTTTCACACTGTATTTGCGAACGATTTGGTCAACTACATCTACTCCAAACTTGGTATTGTTGTAAAATGTAATTGTTTTTGGGACACGTTTATATTTGTTCTCAACTTTTGCAAATGTCCGAGGTCTGTTCAAAAAGTATTGCGAATTTTGAATTTCCGCGGGTTACGTATATTCAATTTTCGATTTTTTTGTGGCGTTATGTAGGTACTAATGTCCCTCACTTATGCCGACAAGTTCGGCCATTTTGAATATTCAGTTTATCTTTAACAACTTTTGCTTGGACGTGTTTTGGCTCGTCTTCGATTTTTGCCTATTCCAAAAAATGGATCAAAGAATCTGTATCAAATTTTGTGTGAAAAACAAAATTTAGTGCGCGGACACATTCCGAATGTTGACTGTGGCATATGGTGAAGCTACCTTGGATCGAAGCAATGTTTATGGGTGGTACAAAATGTTCTCAGAGGGCCGAGAAGATGTGAACGATGAAGAGCGTGCCGAACGTCCGAGCACGTCAACAACAGACGATAACATTGATGATGTGAAGAAAATAGTATTGGCCAATCGTCGAATCACCGTTAGAAAAGTTGCTGAGGACCTAAACATATCGATTGGCTCGTGCCATTTGATTTTTACTAATAATTTGGGCATGAGTCGGGTCGCCGCGAAATTCGTACAAAAATTGCTCAATTTCGACCAAAAACAGCATCGCATTAACATTGCTGGGGAGCTGTTGGATTCTGTCCGCGACGACCCAAATTTACTCCAGAGGGTTATAACTGATGACGAATCATGGGTTTATGGTTATGACGTGGAAACCAAAGCTCAATCATCCCAATGGAAGCTGCCGCACGAGCGAAGACCGAAAAAAGCGCGCCAAGTTCGGTCGAATGTGAAGGTTTTGCTTACAGTTTTCTTCGATTGCAGGGGCGTGGTGCATCATGAGTTCTTGCCACAGGGTAGAACGGTCAATAAGGAATATTACCTTTAAGTTATGCGCAATTTGCGCGAAGCAATCCGCCAGAAACGCCCGGATTTGTAAAATAACAAAAATTGGCTTTTGCACCATGATAACGCTCCTGCTCACACATCGTTGCTTGTGCGCGAATTTTTGGCCAAATACAACACACTAATGATGCTGCAGCCACCGTATTCCCCAGACCTGGCCCCCTGTGACTTTTTCTTTTTCCTGAAACTGAAGAGGCACATGAAAGGACGACGCTACGCTACGATTAAAGAGATAAAGACGGCATCGAAGGAGGAGCTGAACAAGATCACAAAAAATGATTTTTTGAAGTGCTTCGAGAATTGGAAAAGCGTTGGCACAAGTGTATAATATTTGATGGGGATTACTTTGAAGGAGACAAAATAGATATTCATGAATAAATAAATAATTTTTGAAAAAACACAAAATTCCCTATACTTTTTGAACAGATCTCGTATATTTTGTGCTTAGTTACAATACATTTGTTTTTGGTTTACTCTGGTAAGTCCTTCCGAAGGATCTTCATCTTGACGTGGTGGAGGAGCTTACGACTGCATGCGGGATTACCCGTTTAAGGTATTCGCGCATGCAACCAACGAAGAGGAACCCTTCAAGTCAAGGTGTTAGCGACTGTGCCGAGGACTGAGTAGCACAGGGGAAACTGTGTCTTAAACGGTGCCTCTCGAATATCGGGCGCCCTCTGAGTTGTATAACACGCTCCAAGCCCCGGGTCGCGGCCGAGAGTCCAGATGAGATCGCTAGTCCGCATACTCGTGGGAGCAAAAATGAAACCAGAGAAAAACAATAACAACTTTAACACAGCTCTCAAAGGTCTAGCTGCTCTGTGCAACGAAAACCCTGAAAAACAAGGTGCGGGGACGGAGAAAATACCCGCATTCGCCAGGCGCTGATATAAAAAGCAGCTTCTGAAGGAAGGACTGGAAAGATCTAACAAATCCCAACCGAGACCAAGTTTAGAAACTGCTTTTACCCCAAGGACGGGGGAGCAAGCTCCCAAGGGTGCGTGCAAACGCTCCAAAGAGTAGCCGAGCACATCTTCCGTCGGGTGAAAAACAACCGGGCAAAAGGCCAAAGGTCAGTAACCAAGGGACTTTTGCTCAGGACGTCTTGGAAGTGGTCAGGGTAGCTGACCATCGTTCCGATGGTCAAACCTGACGAACAACTAACGAGGGAGGAAGTTAAGAAGTCGACGAACTTAAGAAGTGAGTGGAGAGCTGTATCCTTGGTCTAGCCAAGAGTACCAATGCTCCTTCAAAAGTACGTCAACTAAGAACTGGAGAGTGGTCTTGAACTGCACCGACGAACAGTCCGCCTCCTGACTGAAAAGCCTGACGTCGGAATTCGCGCTAAAGAATGGGACTTACTTGCGTGTGCTGCGGTTCGATGAGCTGACAAAACGACATCGAATTGCAGTGCACGTCAAGAACCCGAAATTACCTGTTAAGGATGTCTTAGAACACCATGACGG
The DNA here is from genome assembly GCF_001313825.1 of Dinoponera quadriceps. Classification (NCBI taxonomy): domain Eukaryota; kingdom Metazoa; phylum Arthropoda; class Insecta; order Hymenoptera; family Formicidae; genus Dinoponera; species Dinoponera quadriceps. The sequence goes on from NW_014558468.1 coordinate 17,381, forward strand.
GCAAAACCCGGGCCTGGGGGACGACTGGGTGGTCGCAAAGTAGAGTGAAAGCAGGGATGCTATGAGCATCCACTTCGCTGCCCTTATCAAGAAGGGGACGATGAAGGCTTGAAGTGCAAGGCATTATGTTACATTTATAATCACACAATACTGTTATGTCCTGGAAGGAAACGCAACGGCCGCACGTGCAAGCGCGTGCCCCAAACGTACCCGAATGTCGGCAGTGCAGGTCAGAGACCGGAAGGGTCACTTTACTCTGACGCGAGCGTACGCAGGGTGGTCCTAATTTAGGTCAAGATACCGAAACCTTTACCTGGGATGGGACCGCGAGCAGGATAATTGGGGAAAGGATAATGAACGCGCGATGATACGAATATTAAATAAAATTGGAAAATTAAAGTGACAATTTCGACATTTATTCTCTGTCTACGGGTGACATTACAATATTACATGAGCGGTGGGGTTACAATATAAAATAATATACGGCGCGATTACAACAACCAATTTGGTGTGTGCGTGTGTGTGTGTAGCAGATGGTTTGCCGAGAGTATTTTAAGGGGAGGGTAGGGAGTTAGGAGTAGGTGGTTCAGAAGAGAAAGTAGAGGAATCGTATGGAGATGGAGATGGGGTCCGTGGGACTGGTATGGGGGAACGCGAAGGTGGATTAGGATAATATAAAGAAGGATATGAAGAATGGAGAAGGGGGAGGAGAAATCCAGGGGTAAGGTGAGGGAGAGTCGCGATAGGGTTGTATAGAAAAGGTTTGTGGTTGGTAATTGGGATCTGGCGAATAGGAAGAAGCGAGAGGGGAACCGGGAGGTATTGATGGGGTATTCCCGTCAGAAGAAGTTGGTGACTGTGAATTTCTATCGGGAGTTAAGGGCTCGGAAGAAGCTCTGAGCTGTGCGGCTAAGGTATCGTCGCTAGCCTCGTTTAAATCTCTAACTGCGAGCCTAAGGGCCTTGAGCCTATCTTCTACACGTAAGGTATTCATTACGATACGGGAGGTATTAAGGGGGAAGTCTACTGTAAAATTTTCAAAAAATCAATTTTTTGTNTGCGAAGGAACGAAACTAACTTGGATGAATATAAACGGAGGTGGGTACTTACTCGTACTCGTACTGAATTGTAAATGCGCGAACCTTCTCAGACAGCTGGTTCTTCTCTCGAGAGTTGGGTCGTCTAGTGGTTTGAATGGTTGCACTCGCGGTATTATTCAACTCGGACGGTTGAACTACTCGTGAATTATCTAAATGATTATTTATAAGAACTGCCGAGTCACGCAGTAAAGAGTTCGCAAAGCTGGAGCCTCCAGACTGATCGCGGTGCGAATAACAAAGGCTAAGTCGCGATGTAAGAATTGCAACAACGACACGTTACGATGGTCCAGCAAGCCGGGAGTAAGAGGTAAGAAGTGCTCGCGGTAAGAGAGTGAGGTTTATATAGGGAAGATCTTTAGGGGTGGTGGATAATGATCGCCAATGAAAGGAGGTTGCGTGGAAGACGGTTACTCTGGAAAATTCCTAGCATCATCTGGTTGACATAAATAATCTTAAGAACCTAATCGCATCGAAGGGCCTTTGTTCTACCGTCTGTATACAAAGGCGGATAAGATCGCAGACGCATTGGGAGGCTCCTTGACGCATTTAGGCGGCGTGCGAACATGTCATTTTACAGCAGCGCTTGCCTAAGTTTGTTTGTTTTATGATCATAAAAAAAGGAATGCGGTTAGGGTGACGGACGCTGGGAAATATACGACGCGTTTGATGGCGACCCATCGTAACCTTATCCCTTTTTCAATAGCTCTTCCCCGGAGTCCGTCTGTTTTCTAAATGTATATACAGCGTGTCCCAAAAGTAAGGACACACCTGATTTTCTTGGAAAATAAGCGTCCTAGAAAAAAACGTCAATAACAAAAGTTTCGGTAAATCAAACGGTGCATCTAAGAGTGACCTTGAAATTTGACCTTGAGCTTGGCCTTTCAAGGTTATTTGAAGGTCAAATGTTTTTTTTAATGGGAACCCCTATTTTTTACACCGGATTCTGAAAAAGCGAGAAATTTTACGTCTGACACAAATTTGCAAATTTCTCACAAATTTGCAAATATGCAAAAATGTGCAAATATTAAAAAATTTAAGGGTCAAGTTGAGCCCACCAGGGGTACCCTGTTGTAATTCTGACGCCATTTCCATCAAAGTCACATTTTCAACGTTTATGGTACGGAGTCCTTCGTTACACCGTAAATTGGTGTATCGCTGAATTCGCTTTCAGCGACCTCGAAAACCCCAACGTACAAACTTTTGGCCAAAATCATAGTTTTAGAAAGAAAAAATTCCATCACCCATAAACCCCCTCTTTTTCTTTCTCAAACTAATCATTATGTACTTAAATGTGAGTTCTTACTCGTTGACATTTAAAAAAGAGTTATAAACTTTCGTGAATTTTCATATTGTATAATTTTCGATTTTGAAGGTTTTCCATCTTTTTCATTCTGAATTTGGTCTATCAAAGCATTGATTCTATTTTCTATTATTAGTTTCGTTCTTATATTATTAGTTTATTCTTAGTTTCGTTTTTTTTATTTGAAAATGAATCGTCTTACAGAACGTGAACGAATAACCATTCTCATGATGAGAGGATGGGGTAATGTGGTCAGGTTATATTGACGAGTTGCGGCTGTATTCAATGCAGAATACCGTTTACCGTTGCGACCAGGAATTTCACAAAAAACAGTAGGAAAAACTGTTTCTCATTTTGAGCAAACTGGTAGTGTCAAAGATCGCTCCAAAAGTGGAAGACCGAACACAGCGACTGATGAAGAATCCTCTTTGAACGTGGCATTATCTTTCGTCGAAAATCCTCGAATCTCCATCAGGCCAGTAACTCGTGAAACTGATGTTACTAAGACTTTTGTTCACAGAATAATGAAACTGTTAAAGTTTCAACCATATAAAATCAAATTGGTACAAGAATTGAATGAGGATGATTTCGATCGAAGACTAGAGTTTGCCGAATTAATGATGAACCGTATAGATACGCGACAAAATTTTTTGAACGAAATAGTCTTTTCCGATGAATGTATTTTTCAGTTAGATGGCAACATTAATCGTCACAATTGTAGGTTCTGGGCACCAGAGAATCCACACTGGTTTCTGGAATCACATACACAACATCCACAAAAATTAAATGTTTGGGCAGGTATAATAAATGAAGCCATAGTAGGGCCATTTTTCATAGAAGGGAATTTGACAGGAGAAAAGTATGAAAACATGTTGAGGAATCAAATCATACCTGCGATAAATGAGATTGTCGGTGACAATTTTAACATCACTTACTTTCAACAAGATGGGGCTGCCCCTCATTACGCAAGAAATGTACGTAATTATTTAGATGAAATATTTCCAGGACGAGTGATTGGACGCAGAAGAATTATTAAGTGGCCACCTCGTTCCCCTGACATGTCGCCACTAGATTATTTTTTAGGGGGCTATCTCAAAAACAAAGTTTATGCTACAAAACCTGTGAATTACGGCAACGTATTATTGATACGATTTAGGCAATCCCAAATGATATAATTCAAAAGGCAGTTTCAGCATTTTATGATCGCATGGGGTATTGTCAACTTAAAAATGGAAGACATTTCGAACAAGAACTTTAGGTAGTAATTGACGATTTCTGAAAGATTTTTCATCTTACCTTCAGCGGCCGGACACCAGCTGTCTTGCCTTCACCGGCCGGACACCAGCCGTCTTGCCTTCACCAGCTGGACAGAATCTCAATCGTGAGAGGCAAGGGGACTCACGTTAAGCAGGCACCCTAAAGGAAACAGAACTTACTACGTCCACGTCGTTATTTCTGGGTAGCGCTAAAAGCAAGATTAGCACATTTGAAGCAGCAGCTTCTGAGTGCTTCTGAAATATTCAACCTTCAATTAACTTTCTCAAGGTCACAACGACAAACTCTAAAGCACCATTTCTGGCGTTATGTTTTTCGTTCTCTTTGATACCGATGTCAGAAATAGGGGTTTTCATGAAAGCAATTACTCTGACCTTCAAATGACCTTGAAAATCAACTTCTAGGTCAAAATGCTCAAGGTCATTGGCCCCCATATTTACTCTAAAATTTATTCGCCCATAAATCCTAAAAAGTTCCAAGAAAACAGCTTCTGGACGATTTTTCAACATTTGACCTTTATTTTACCTTCTGAAAATCATTTTGACAAATTAAAAACTCGTTTCAGACGTAAAATTTCTCGCTCTTTCAGAATCCGGTGTCAAAAATAGGGGTTTCCATTGAAAAAAAACACTTTGACCTTCAAATAACCTTGAAGGTCAAGCTCAAGGTCAAATTCAAGGTCACTCTTAGATGCACCGTTTGATTTACCGAAACTTTTGTTATTGGTGTTTTTTTCTAGCACGCATATTTTCCAAGAAAATCAGGTGTGTCCATACTTTTGGGACACGCTGTATATAAAGGCTGCTATTGCATAGGAAATATAGAAAACATATAAAAAAAATATTTTCGATATGAATCAAATAAAGAAGAACAGATTATACCTTTTTGATCTGCCTCAGAATATTGAAAGTTATATTTTCTATAAGCTGCTTTTTTATTGCGGTGTTGAATAGAATGATTACATCATTAAAGTTATAGTATGGTTGTGTATAATGCATAGTTTTACTAAATGGTATTACGCACATATGACAACATATTTCATATAAATATAAANGTTTTGTTTTTGACGTTTTTTCTAGCACGCTTATTTTCCAAGAAAATCAGGTGTGTCCATACTTTTGGGACACGCTGTATATAAAAAAGGAGTTCATTGTTTCTGAGATTCCCAGGATGTAACACCCCCAGCCTTAGACAAATGTTGGGGATGCCATTTGCGAGCTGAGCGTGCTGTACATAGTTAATATCTTGAGAAATATCCTTGGTGTTGTGTCTTGTTATGAACGGTCCTTATTTTCTTGAATTTATGAATATATATATATTTTTTAAAGCTAACTTGTAGAATACTTCGAGGATATGTTCACGTATGTTGCGACGTTCCCGCCCGCAACTCTCAAATCTCGCGGGGGAACGTCCTCGGGTACGGTCGAGAGCTTTTACGACGGCCCTCGGATGGCTCGCCGGATGCCCAGGTTCGTTGGTGAGAAAAGAGAGGAGAGTTTGATCTTTCCTAATAATATATATATTTCGCGTCGGTCGGTTTTTTTTTTACAACGCCGGAACAGATGTAGTTGGTGCTTTTAATTTGCCGTTCTGCGTAAGGCGTCTGTTGACAGTTGCGCCTGTATTTTGACGGAACAGCTGATCGTCGACTTCGTGGTGAGACGGTAGCGCGGTCGGACGGACGTGTTTCGGTGTCGCGGCGCGTTGAGTATTTCGCGTCGCGAGTGTGGATCGGACGAGGCGCGGGGAGCGGGCACGGTGTTTACGCGTCGTACGGTTTTAATTCGCGACCGCCTTTAAACGCTCCGCAATGCGTTCTCCGATGCCTTTTAAATTGCCACAGAGAGTGCAGGCGGTAGCCACACGCAGGTGGCTCGGAAACAGCGGAGGCACTCTCCGGGCCCAGAGGCCCCACGGGTCGGTACGGTGCGGCACTTAGGAGCTCCGGCTCCTACAGCGTCGCGAATATCCCGTGGGGACTGCTACATCGGTAGCATGCGGAGGTTCGTGTCGCGAACAATCAAACGGTCGGTTTCGGTGGAAGAGTCGGGGCCGAGAACACACGGCGGAGACGGCGAACACGCCACCCCCTTTCCCGCCAACTTCGTTGCGACTTGCGCCTTCCCCCCGAATCTTACATGCTACGGTTCGCTCGCGTGGTTGCCCGCATGCAACCCGATTTCGCTGTCGCGAGGAACCCGGTGTCCCGTTTCGAGTGGGGGTGTGTCGGCCGAGATCGGATGGCGGTGATGCGACCGAGAATACTCGGTAGAGACGGCGAACGCGCCACCCCGGACTTGTCTTGGCCGTAGTTCCGGTCGCAGGCCGGCGGGGAACCGGGAACTCCCGGTGGAGGACGGTATGTCGTCCCAGGCAAGGATGGTGAGTGCTGCTGCGTACACGCAGCTGGGACGGCGAACACACCGTCTCGGTTCCTCGGCCAAAAGGATCAAGTGCGACCGCGAACACGCGGCTGAGGCGGCGAACACACCACTCCGGTTCCTCGGCAACGTGGAGGACGGGATCCGGAGTAGCCTGCGAACGTGTCGTTTTGGCTGACTCCGGTGGAATCAGGTCTGGAGTCCTCCGCCGGTCGGAATATATATCCGACGGAGGCTCCGGGTTTG
>NW_014558469.1:0-247 GCF_001313825.1 Dinoponera quadriceps
ACAGTTTCAGTCCGCTCACGGTAGGAAACACTTGTACGACATACCAGTATGAAAAACAAGTTCGAAGAATACGTCGAAGATATCGTCCGCAAGCACAGACCTCTCAAGCTGCAACGAGCGTGTGCAAATAAAAGTATTAATTCTCGGCGATCGGGGCGTTCGGAAAACATCAGCTGCACGGAAATTTGTGGGGAGTACGTGCGAAATTATAAGCCAAGGAATCTTGCGCAAACCTGTACGTGTCAAA
>NW_014558469.1:438-662 GCF_001313825.1 Dinoponera quadriceps
TTGTTGGCAACAAGCAGGACGTCCCCGATTATGCCAGACTAATTTCAAGCAAAGAAGCGGATGATTGGTGGTGGAACAATAATCTTTGTCACCCAGAAATATCAACCAAAGAGGAGCCCACCATCAACCGAATATTTGGAGTAGGGATGGCATTGTACGAGCGTCGACAAGAGGAAATGGGACAGTCAAGTGGTACTATCAATCGCATACTCATTCCTGATGTT
>NW_014558470.1:0-442 GCF_001313825.1 Dinoponera quadriceps
ACATGAGTGCAAGATTTCCTCTCCCGTCTTTGCATTGAAATATTTTGTTGCAGCATGTTGCATACGTTGACATTAAAAGTTGACATCAAACGTTGGCACGTCTGCAACACGGGTGCGTAGGACATTAGGGGTTAAGATAATTACCCAATTAGAAAACACGGATTTTGATTAACATTTTACAGAATGATGATACCATAAACCGCAATGCAAGACATTTTTTTAATAGCGATGATTCAGTTTGAAGGCATGACAAAAATCATCAAAGTTCAGTGTAACTCCATAAAGTCCTTATATCCTGGAAACTATTTCAGATATAAAAATTCAAATGTTTTCAGAGAAATCTACTTTTTACGAGAAATTAAACTATGTCAATAGTTTTTTGCGAAAGTCATATATAATTACAGATTTTGTACTTTCATTGAATTTTTTGTCCCTTGAAAGA
>NW_014558471.1:0-53222 GCF_001313825.1 Dinoponera quadriceps
CACAAGACGCGTTTAACTTCGGCATTTTGCAATATAAAACCCGTCATGTGGAATTTTTTTATATTTTTCGAATTATAAGGTTTACTTTTTCCACGGTATCTCTTATATAAAAAGAATAAAATTCATTCCTTTATCGGAGTTGCATAATAATTCAACCTACTGATTTTTTATTTTTTCTCTGTCTATTGATTCGCTAAAATGAAGTCTTTAATGTCGCGTAATGACATTTACTAGATGGCAGTGTTGCGAATGGTTATATAAGCTAGGTTTCGCATTTAGTTATTCAGATCTTTCGCAGATATCGTAGTAAACAAGATGGTATTACGTGTATTTAGCATTCTCAGTGCCGTAGTGCTTGGATTATGTGTGGCGGAAAAACTCGACCTTCGTAAGTCCTTTTTGACAACTCTCGTTGTATTTTCATAATATCTTACTATGTCGCCTAAGAAAAAGGGAGAAATGGCAACTGTTTATTTTTGGAAGAGCTGTATTATCTTTATTCGAAAATAATTTATTTTTTTGCTTCTATTTCCACGCAGCTGTGCCAACCTGCAAACGCGATGCAGCCAACTACACTTCCTGTTTAAAACGCGCAATTATAGAAGTATGGCCACTTTTTGTAAAAGGTAAAATGTAGATTTTCGATCATTTTAATACGTATTTTTTCCGCGAAGTTTTCCACGTTATTCTACATATTGCTTGCACAATATTGTAAGTGTACGTTTTAGAGTTATATATGTAATTATTACTTTCTTAATATAATAATTTCGTATACATTTTTATGATTATGTAAATCAATGAAATTTGATCTAACTTAAGCTGACTGTAAAATTCAAAAATTTTCTTGTCCAACCAGTCATTAAAGTCTCGAAATTAAAATTCATATAGATAATAATAGGAATGTTCTAATAGGTCTTCCTGCTGAATTTGATTTTCCACCTTTGGACCCGTCATTTTATGAATATCAGCACATGGTACTAGATCGTGGCGATCTACACGCAGAAGTAACTGCGTCAAATGTAACTATCGAGGGTTTCGAAGCAACACATTTTGTGGCTGTGAGACCGCACTATACCGATGACATTTTTCGTTTGGAAATCGATGTACGCATACCAAGACTATTTATTGACGGTATCTGCGAAGCCCATGGGAGTATAGGTTCGTTCCGAATGAGCGGCAAAGGTACGAAAATAAATCCTTTACAATTAACACGTCCTGTGTTGAACCGCTACTTTCAATTCATGCCGCGTTATCAATTCATATTGCCGAAAATGGTACACAATGAGCTTGATAAATGATATAAATAAATAAACATAATAACAGAATACGAATGGATAATAAGACAAATCACTTTACTTTGTCTCTTAATGACAAAGATATCATTTAATGCGAGATCGAGTTTAGCATGTCTTGAAAACGGCATATGTGATACGGAATATGTTAAATTGGATTCAGTCGTAAGCAGTTATTGTCAAGTATATCGCTGTTCGCAGCGAAAAAATATAATTATTTGTGTAGATTGAATATGTTATGCTAATTGCGATATTTGCACAAAGATATTTAAATCTATACTAAAATATAATTACGATTTAGGGTTATTCTATAAACAAAATTTTATTATAATGTAATTTACATGTAGATAATATAGATATTGATAATTATACTTCTTCTTTAATAATATAATTATACTTAATTCTTATAATTATATAATTATACTTCTTCTTTAATAATTTTATAATTACCGGTCTTTTACTTACTAATATTATTGTTGAAAGATATTAGAATATTGTATTAATATTATTGTTATACCATTTGTACGATAGGACCTTTTAACATGACTGTGGAAGGTGCCAAAGTAACGTGGGATATCACAGGGTCTGTAATAGATGATACGTGGATAATAAATCATTTTAATTTGTTACCGACAATTAAAAAACTAAAGGCGCACCTGAATAATTTGTTTGATGGGAATCAAGAAATCAGTAAGTTATTTTTCAAGTATAATTCCAGCTTTTAAATAACTTTTATGACGCAGTAATAAAATAACTTGAACAATAACACTTCGTTTGATATAATTTTTTATTAAGCTTGGTCTAGAGTACAAAAAGAGTATCGATCATGTCCACAAGATGTTTTATACGCATTAAGGTCATATTACGTGTGTATATTTTTTGTATGTAGAATGACTTTTAAACGAAACCTTTTAAATTATTCATCTCGTTATCACTAATTAGCATTTGAAGTGACTATATTCAAGGAAAACGTGTGCGTCATATGTTAAAGACTGGTTTACGCTATACGTTAAAGACTGGTTTATACTATACGGGTATATTTGAACATTTCTCATTTGAACATTTCTCATTAAAATTTATATAATAACAACTGCGGAGAAATAACGAAATTTGATTTAATCAGGAGAATAACTAATAAAATTTGAGATAAGAATTTGAGATTATTACATGATCATTTACAAATACGCACGCGCGCGCTAATACATTATAAAATAGATAAACTAATGAATCAATCAAAAGAAATTTATTTATTATTGTATATTTAATCTTTAGGCACGTAGTTGTTTTGACCATGGTGAATTTCTTCCCGTCATATTGGATTTATTTAGCACTCGAACGAAGCGTCGAATGGGGAGAGACAAGCATTCTTTTTAATAGATATCTTGATGCCGAGTAAAATATCTATTCTTTTAAATCCCTATTCCACACATAAAGTAGATATAATAAATAGGCTGGATATAAACAGAATAGGAAGAATTTTAACTATGACGAAACAAATCGCAGACTTTGGAAGTCAAAAATTCAAACAAAAATTCTTTACAAAGTAAATCTCTATCGATTATTTCTCTTTCGCGTATTTTTCTTTAGTCATTTATATTGCGCTTTTATGTACCGATTTGTTTTTCTTTCCTTCAGGAATATATCATGACACAGAAATTTCCATTTGTAGATGAACTCGCTACGATGTTTGTGAATGAGTACTGGCCACCAATATATCGATGGGGACTGCCAGCAGCGGTTGAGAATTGGGACAAAACTTATAGCGATTTACTCACTCGCTTATTCTCGAAGCTTTCCTTCTCGAAAGTATTCCCTTAAGATTCGAATATTTAATTGAACGTTAAGAAACGTTACGAAAAACTGAATCCGCGCACGAAACTAAAAATACATCTGATATATACACAAGAGTTACGTTGAGAATTAGAAGGTAGGTTCAATTTATATTAATTATACAACTGATAATTCTTAAATACTTTGCATATCAGAGTTCTTTATCATACGGAACGTTCACCTTTTTAAAAAAGAAAAATGAGAAAAAGAGAAACTATAACAAAAGATTGCGAAGTAATTTATAAAAAATTATCTGTATTTTTTCATTCTAAGCAGTTTTGAACTACTAGAATTTAAAGTTTTTGCGAATTATAATCTTCTAAGTTGAAGTTTTCACATCTGAGAAATCTGCAAATGGTTGTCTTCGTCTTGTTCAATGATTGGACGAATGAAAATTTTACGTTACGTCGCCACATTTTACATTTATTATGTATATATAAGTTTGATTTAATAGAATTTCCGTTTATTTAATAGTTAGAAACATATATGTTACGCTTCATCCGTAAAGAGCGCAAAGTGCATTTCTTGTTATTAAAATATATAAAAGAATTATAATCGGACATATACAGTTTATTTATTTCAGATTGCATTTTGTATATGTGATTCGTAAATCTTTTTTTCACACTATTCGTTCAATAGTAGCGAAAGTAACAATACTAGCGGAACCTTGGCACGTCTCATTCGTTAATCCGTAACATTAATTTTCTAAATGGCCTCTTTGACAATCTTCCGGGTTTCTTCTTGGAGGTCTTTGATTTACAACTTCAACAGCACACGGACTTCAATTACGTAAATTCGTTTCGCCAACTCTTTCCTTTAATTTCGCGAAATGGTCTCACCTCGAAGATAAGGATTAAGAATATTGATCCTGCAACTTCAGTCTGCGGAACAGTGCCGCGTCCGATGTAGTGTTTGTCCTACCTGCTTGCACGCCTGCGTTATTTTCTTTTTCCTCGTAAGGATTAATTGGTCGCAAACACGGAGATCGCGCTGGAACTTTGCTCGTTCAATTTACGCTCGAAATCCGACGATATATGTGGCCGCGGACAGTCTTGCAATTTTCAGCCACGACAGGAAATCAAGATCTCTTTCGGGTGTAGCTCCTCGTTCCGTACGCGCGGACATTTTTGCCGGCGCGTGTATCTCCCGGTAGAAGCGAGCCTGGAAGAATGAGGTCCACGAGGACGCAGAGAGGACGGCGCGGCGAGACCGAGGGAGAAATGAAGAGGCGCGGAATTTGTTGCGGACGGAAGTCAGCAGGAGGAGAAAGTTGAAATACGCGCCGAGAGCGCGAGAAGTTGTCAAACTTTTGCATCAGGGAATTCTTTCCGGGGCGCCCCCGGAATATCCGTAATAAAGTTATAAACTTTTAGGAAGGGCCAACGCCACCTTCGTTATATAACTGCTGCTCGCTCTCAGTTTCCTCTCTCAGAGCACAACGACCGAACTAAATTTCGTCCCGTTCGAGTACCGGTGACTGAATCTATGACCCGGTGTGCAACTTTCCGCGGCTCTCCCTTCCCTCTCATTTTTTCCCCGTTTTTTTAGTTATTTTTGCGCGAACTAGTGCGTGTCCAGTTAAATCACGCGATGAATTCGTCGGTACCGAGGTAAATAACCTACCAATTCGCGAAACGATGTACGCACGTACGTAAGCGGAAGAGCGGTGCGATAATGGGCTAGGTCTGAATTAGCGTCACACGGCTTGTTTTTTAGCGCGCGACAGTTCCACCGTTTTTATCCGATCGAATCCAATTGGACGACATTTCACGCTTTCGAGCGGGTTATTTCAATCGACAAATTGAATTCGGCCTATAGATTAGAATGAACTAGACGCACCAGCGATAAACAATGCTATACTTTTATTAATTACATGCCTGTGCAAGAAAACATATAATTTTCTGTGAAAATGGATAAATACACGATGATACTAGTAATAAAGGATACCTTACTAGGATACTACACTGTACGACGGCGATTTATACACACGTTCTCGATAACGTATTTCTCTTATGGTGTCTCTTGATATTTCATTTAAAAAGTCACAAGAATACTGATGAGATCCTTCATTAACCCATTTGCATCCTTAAGCGGAATATTTCTCGCATGACGATCGTATCCAATCACCGAGCGCGGAATATTCCGCATATGACACAGTTCACGTTTTGTTGTTAATCTGTGAGCATTTGAGCTATTTTCATTGCATTCTTAAATAAACCATGTTAAATAAACTCTACGAACTATTCGGAAGTCATTTACTGTAGAAGTTGACTGTGTACTGTAGAACGAGTGTACTGTAGAAGTTAACGAAAATAATAAATTGCCGATATACAGCTGCACGCGGTGATACGGGCCAACCGTCAGTTGAACGCCGCTGATATCTGAACACAGAAACTTAAGTAGAGTCATGATGCAAATGGGTTAAATTGTGTGCCCGTCGGCGGCGTGAGGGACAGTGGAGGGGGGTCATGTGGAAGGCAGTAATAACGTTGGCGCGCCACGTGCTTCTTACTCTCAGCAGCAATCACGATGAGCGAGAAAGACCCCGCAGCACAACGTATTATTATTAAGTTTCTCGTTAACGAAAATGTAAATGCTGCTGAAATTCGGCGCCGTTTACTCCCACAGTTCGGGGAAAGAACCTTTTCATGGGCTTGAGTGAAGCAGTGGTGTAATGAATTTAAGAAAGGACGGAAGAGTGTTGAAAACATTGCCCACCAGCATCACAGCGCAGAACACCGAGGCTGTTCGAGAACTCATCGAAGGCGATCGGCACTTAACTGTTCTTGAAATCTTTCAGGAACTTCAGTTCGAGCTGTTTATCGGTCAAAAAGGCCCGGCATTTCGATTAGAAGTGTTTTCAAGTAGAAGTTGCTTCTCCATGATAACGCCAGACCCCACACCGCAGCAGTAACACAACAAAAATTGGCCAATATGCACTGGGTTGTCCTAGAACATCCACCCTACAGCCCAGACCTGTCATTGTGCGACTTCCATATGTTTGGACCATTCAAGGAAGCCCTTGGTGGACAGCGCTTCACAACGAACGAGGAGGTGCAGCAGTTCGTGTGCAATTGATTTGATACAGATCCGCGAATTTTTATGATTCCGGGATTAAAAAATTACCAGACCGTTGCAGGAAGTGTATAGATAAGATGGGGGACTATGTAGAAAAATAAGAAAAATGTAAATTAGAATTAATTTTGAAAAATATTTGGTTTTTTTGCAAAAAGCTCGCTTATATTTGATTCACCCTCGTATTTCATGAGTGTAATACGAATGATTAGACACATTGTAAAAATATTAACGACGTACGCAAAGCAACCCGTTTATTAGAAGCAACATCGTACTAAAATACTCGTCGATTCCGCAGTAAATACCGAGATTAACATTTCCCAGCTAATGAAGACGTTTCATGTACAGCTGCCGAGGCAGACGTTCAATTCGCGTGCGCACAGTAATCAGCTTTTTGAGCGCGATTTAGGTACCTGGTAATTATTCAATTTCGCAACACGACCGAAAGCCGCACTCCCGAAAATCCACACCGCGATTTTATCGTCCCTATTTTACTAAATCACTACATCAGCGTGGTTGTGCTTATACGATCTATGTATATAATATTGCGCAGCTCACAATCTCAATTTGAATAACATATCACCGAGATGAGAGAGAAACAAAATTCTTCATATTCAAATGCCTGGCAGTGCTGTAATAATTTTTACACGAAAAATATTTAAAATTTGTTCGTTTGAAGAAAAGTTGCCTGAAATGCACATTCAAGAAAAAGTTCGAAGTATGCACGCGAAATCACTGAGAGTTCCTTTTTAGATTTATAAAATCTACCTATATGTAAGTATGAATGTGCGTGTTTGTGTATGCGTATGCGTTTAGCGTGTTTGTTCGGAGATATAAATTTTCGACTGGAAGTTAACGCGTTATCATAAACTTTTATGCGCAACCTCATGACTTCGCGCTTTATAGGCCCGAAATGCTTGAAAAGAGCGGCAGTTTTGGTAGAAATCACATAGTGCCTGACGGCCATGTGCCGAAACTGGTATATACACTATATACACACACGAGGTTACAAATTTCCGCGCGAACAGCAACCCACCGCCATCAATTTTCACGGGCGGCTGGGCGACTTCAAATTTTAAGGTTCTCCGAATGACTTGTCGTCAGCAAAAAACCCGCGCGATTCGATTCGTCGGTCCAGCTCCGCGAAATTACTAGTCATGTACGTATTTTTACATACACAAGCACATTTAAACGAAGTAAATGTGTGTTTAAACTTATATCAACCAGATGTAATTTGCTTTTAAAAAGAGTTTGAAAGGCACGATTGAAGGCACGTTACATTCGACAAGCGGAGCGCGAGGGTTGATAAGAACTGACGGCAACCGTCAAGTTCTTCCACGCAAGTGAATAAATCACAAATACGGGACTACCTAGAGAGAGGNCTTGCATTAATGCCCGCTACGCGTGACGAGACGCAATTAATCCGCAATAAGAGCGATTAATTTAGAGTGATTTTCTCCACACAGCAAGCGCTCCGAATTACACTATGTTGGCGTGATCCATCACGTTGCACGCGCAAAGTAAAATAAGGAAAGTAAAAGAGAAATACGAAAAAGACAGGAGAGAAGTAGGGAGAAAGGATAAAAAAGAGAGAGAGAGAGAGAGAGAGAGAGCAAGAGAGAGAGAGAGAAAGCGAAGACTCCATATTTTCCTTCATCGGACACAGTGAACCGAAATGCAGAGGTATGCACGCGGGCGAGAACATCGATCGTGTGTCTTCGCCCGGCGAAGTCGGTAGACACGTGAATCTCAATTTGCCGGCTGGTCCCCGCGGACACACGGGTGCCTCCACGTGTTCGTCGACATTTACATAAGGCACGGACGAGGCGATACGCGATTCCATTCCGTAGCGACTCGATAGTTACCTATCCACTTTTCAAAGGATTAACCCGATGGCACGGAGCAATCAATACCTACGTGTGTGTATTCACTAAAAACGCTTAACTCTCATGCATAATTTTTAACTTTCGGATGCAGATGTTAAACTCTCATGCTCGTGTTGCTGATGATGCGGCATTTATTTGCCGAAATTTATATGGATAAAAAGATATAAATATAAGTAAATTATATTAAATTAATTTGGACTCTCTTCAAGGCCCTTCGAAGCTATTGAAACGATAAAGCGGCGGACTTAATTAATTAATAATTAATAATTAATTAATTATCAAGATTTCCGATGATACGCTTTGAAACGATAAAGCGGCGGACTTAATTAATTAATAATTAATAATTAATTAATTATCAAGATTTCCAATGATACGCGTCGTAAGGATCGCACGGTCATTGATAATATTCAGTTAAACTTTCGGCAAGGGAACATCGATCACGATTACGGCGAGGAATTACAAATCGAGAAAGAGACGAGGGCGTACACGTTACATGTAACATTTCTCCGATCTTCGTTTCCACGAATAACATCAATTGCTCTCACTCCGAAGTATCCAACTGATCACTGACCTAATCCTCTTCGATTTCTCTGCGATCGGCCGGTGTCGTCCACGATGACCTCGGCTTCTCTTCGTTTTCTCGCGTTTTTATTTGCTCGGAGCGGCAGTTAAAGCGCCACGCGGGGAGGGATGCGCGTTCACTCGTAACGGTTGGGCGTGGTAACGTCACGAAAGCTTCGTCGGCACGGCATGGCTAATTAATCAAGCTTTTATGGTCGTCGTCCAGTTGAATTCTAACCGCCGTCCTGTTTGCCGCTGTTCCTTCTCTTTGTCTCTTCCTCTCTTTTCCCCTTTTCCTTCTCTTCTTCTTCCCTCTCACTCTCTTTCTCACTTGCTCTCTACCCTCTTTTTCTCTCTTTCCTCGTTTCACTCCTTCGACGCTCCGCCGGTTCATCTCGCTCCCGGACGCACGCTTGACCTCTCACGGACCATCGGCGGGAGGAGGACGGAGAACACGGCCGTTTACCTTTGTACCATTCGTCAGGCTGCTCGCGCGCGATCCGGCAACCGCATAAATTATTCATGCCGCGATTAATGCGGTTAAATGTTTAGGTACTCCGTTATTCTTTCACTTTAGCACGTCGTAGGCGCGAAGCGAGGATTATCACGGACCGCCGCCTCGCGCAAACAAATTTTCGCGAGGAACCGTCCCGACGCGGCACACCCGTCGACGCAGCGACATCCTTAATTGGTGCTAATTAGGCGGTTAAACGCACGAGCGTCGTGGTCGTGCGCTTTCTACTGCGCGCACGCCAAGAGGATGCCTGCGTCGTATTTAAACGTTTTCAATTCAATATACGCGCACGTGACGCGAGATCTGCGTTAATTAGTCGGATGAATTTTCTCGGGGGAATATGACGTGCGGTCTCTTCTATAAACTTCACGTATTTTTATTCCGTAAGCGACAATGTGATAGACATGTTTTTCTCTCTTCACTACCGAGAGTGTACAGCGGTTTTAAATTAAATGCGCGAGACATTTATATTGTTCTCTATCGCGGTCGATTTCTTCTCGGTTTATTTCTCGATCACGTCCATTTGATTATGCAATTCTTAGTTAACGAAGAGTGGCCCGTTTTACATGGAATCCGCAGTGCATACACGCACACACACACATATCAATTCCTCGCTATTACAAATCATCATACAGCCTCGATGTTGCGCGAGGTATCTCGGAAGACGCGAATGATATACATAAGCGCAAACAGCTATGTGAACGCGGGATAAATGGGCCGCACGTTGTGGCAGGGATATTCTCAGGAAATTCACCATTTTTAAGCTTATCCGCGGTACTTATTTCTCGGGAGATACGGGAGGCCCAGGGTTTCACCCTGGCAGCAGCGGGCGGAAGGATACAAAACGAGCGCGAGCTCGCCGGCGTAAAGGATGGACGTGTTTTCTAGCCATAAGAACGAGATACGTTTCTGGAAAATCGGTGACCGCTTTAGTACGGCGTGAAGGTGATTATCGGCACTTCGTCACCTTTTGATACAACCTTATACGCAATCGGTTATCAATCGTATGGCTGTTCACATGTGAATTAGCTGCTTCTCATTTTGTCGTCACCAAAAAATATCTGTTCGCTCTGTTTACTTTTGTTTCGCGTGATGTTTGGGTGTCATTTTCCGCGTTTTGTTAGCAACAATGTTAACGCAATCATACATTCTACAAAAAGTTTATTCATAATTGCATGTAAAAATGCATTAATATAATCTATTATGTATCTATATTATATATATAAATATATTCATTTCCTTGTCCTAATTAATTCTATTTTAATCATTATGCGCTTAAACGCCGCGTATTACATGAACGTATTGTTCGATACACGATATTACGTTTAATGATATTAATTTCATCATTCGGGAGCGCGAAATTAATGAGAAATTTCGGCGAACGTAGCGCATGCATATTCTCGTCTCTGCACGCTTTCTAATAAAAAGATTTATGGAGACGACCTTTTTATCTCGAATAGGTATCGTGCATATATAGCAACAGAAAGGTGTCTCATAACTCCTTTGTGTTTTACTGCAATCCGTCCATAAATTAGTCAAGGGTGAAGGAGTGCCACTTAACCAGCGACAATAATTCTTCGCCGCGAGAGCCGGGTGGAACAGGCGATATACGCCCTCGTGAGGGATGACGGCGTAATTTTCTGACGAAGGAGATTTCGATGATTTGTCTCAGCACAGCTTGTCGTAGATATTTCAGCAGGGTTCAAACGTAAGTAGCATAATAAAAGGAAACCGGCAATTGCGATGCCAACTACAACGCGAGACTTACTCGATAAACCCGTTAATTACCACCGCGAGACGACGGTCGTAATTTCATTTCGTCTCGGTGCGCCAAAATGCATTTTGCACATAACAACGTCGGACAAAATGTCCAACGCTGCTGTTGCTCGCCTTCAAGCCTGTGCCACACCATCGAAATTGTCCGTACGTGCGAAATTGCGATCTTGGGCGACTCGGAGGTCGTAAAAATCTGACGTTGTAAAAATTAGGATCGCCCAAGGGCGTGCTGCGAAGGGGTTGGTGCGTTTATGTGGGTTTCGAAGCGCTGTGGTTGTAAACGACTTACCGTCTACCGGAAAGTGGATGTCAGGTCTTTGGGGAATCGCGTATGTTCGGTTATTACTTATTAGTCGGACTCTCTGAACGCGCCTCGATGACTAATTTATCGGAATTTCAAATCGTCGCTTTTTTTCAATGCTGTCGAATTTAAATTACGCGTCTACATATGCGCACTGTTCTTGAAGCTAGGCATGTGTATACGTTGCGTTATTAAAATTGCAGAAAAGTACAACGGCTAAAGAAGGGAGAGGGACAATTAGTGTAATGAATAAGAAAGCAGCGATGAAAACAGCGTCTTTCACGTTTGATATGTCTGTCTACACGGCGCCTAGATTAAATTTCTCGCGCATTGACATTGCGACAAAGCGGATGTATCGTTGTGCAACGTATAACATTACTCTGAATGGCGCGCACTCGCAAAGAACATCCCGCAAGAGACGTCGGAATATTCACATATCATCCTCTTTTCGCTATCGTAGCTTTTATTTGCGCTCCACATTTTCCTTTATTCCGTTACGAGTAGTTCCGGGAAGAACACAGCACTAAATCATAGAACAGCGAAACTGATGAAACGCATTTCGAAATGTGACCCCGGGGAGCAGCGAGACGACATATCCCCGTTCGAATTGATATTCCTGATATAATGCGCCGGGCAACGGAGAAATCGCTCGATATTTACATAAGAATTTTCTATTCGCATTCATTACGCCGATTTTTCTGCTACGTCGCATGGCGACGCTTTTATTAAATAGTAATGATGTAATAACCGGCACATGCGGTGCATTTACCCTCGTAACGGTCACTACCGTCTCTCAATTCTATTAATCCATATAATTATAATTTAAAAAAATAAATGGGCTTTAATGCCGCGCCTAATATGAGCGGGCCCAACCGGGCGCAAATTTTAATAGATTGGATTGTCACTGAGGTAGGAATTATGTGGTAAATTGCGGCGCGGCAGATGCATTTAGTAATGGCTAAAATTTACTTAAAACCGATATTGGGGGAGAGAGAGAAAGGAATTTCGGTTAAAATTTACCTGTATATGGTATAAAAAATAATAGCATGAATAATAATTAATATGAATAATATTAAATAAAATCGGTAGCTGAGTTGAAGTAAAATAAAAAAGTACATCACGAAGAAGCAACGCAGAAGTAAATCATGTTGCGGCAAAGTATAACCGGTTATAAACTAAAGATAAAATCGAAGGATGAAAGAATCTTCATAAGTGCCGCACACGTTCTCTTCCGAAGAATTATCCTTAGGTTAATTAGACTGGATCTATAATAAATGTAGCGAGCCATTAGTCTGTTGCTTTGTTAAGCACTAAATTATAATTTTTAACAAAAAGCAAGTCCAGCGCTATCAGACGTCGCAATTCCTCAGATTTAAGCATTATTACGACTTTGGGCATAGCAAGAAATTCCTTTTATCAGAAATTACGTTACATTTTGCTGTTTAGAACAAAAGGTTAAAGGCTTACTATACCTATTGCCCGGTCGACGCAACGTACTCCGAATGAAGAAATGTTTCGACATCGAAATGTTGCAACGTGGAAGATCGTCATCGTCGTTACGACGGCCACGAGAGTTACGAGCGTCCGAATATCTCGCGAATGACGTAACCTCCTCGCCGTCATCGTCATCGTCGTCGGTTTTACGTTCTCTATCGATTCGCCGGAACAAACGCATTAACCGCGAACCGCGAACTGCCTGGTCTCAAAGGAGCAATGCGGCTACCGCACTCTACTAATGCAAAGCTCTCCGCTGTCCCGGCTTTCCCTATCTCCCTCTCTCTCCTTCTCCGTCTATCGCGCAACTCCTCCGTGTTCCCTTTTCCGGGCCCTTTCTCCCGGCCGCACGGTCCCTTGCACTTCATCGAGGGCTCGCGGCTCCTAAATTTCCTACCCTTTAGTAATAATATATCTGTCCCCTGGGTGTCGCTGAAGAGTCCGCCTCATCCTCCTCGAAACCCCACGTGCGACCATTATCTTATATATAACCAAGCCCGGGCAAATTTCCTCCCGAGCAATCCTCGGCCCGACATCGTGGCGGCGTATCTTCGGACACCGCGGGCGTATCTTTAAGATTGCACACCCCCGGAAACGAGCTCGTGCCGGCGCGCCTTTATGCCTATCGTACACAGCCACGACGGTCCTCTCTGAAAGATTTATCGGGCGATGCGCGAACAGAGGCGGGAGACACGCTAGGAGCGGGTGAGGTGAAGCGTTGCAGCGAGAGAGAGGGAGTGAGTCAACAAAGAAGGGACGAGGAGGAGACTCTAAATTGATTGAACGCTTTTCGACAGGACGTTAAGGGTGTCCGTCTTCTTGGACTTCGCTACTCTAGCTTCATTGTATCTGCCTTATCGTTTACAGAATGGGGCACTCGATACTCTTCGAACTATTAACCGGCTCTGGCGGGAACGATCAATATCCACGAATTGGTTTAACGTTTCATCCGTGTTGTGCCAATATAATAACGCGATAGCTTTTATATAAAAGGATTCCGGAGCCGACGAGAACTTTTTTACTGTTAGTTTTTATTACTTTGAGCAAACAGCGAGCGAATATAACGGATCAGTCGTCGATATTACGTAGTTTCGTCGAAGATCGTTCTTGCGAGGTACGAAGCGTTCGTAAGAATCGCATTGTGATGCCAGTTCAACGTTTGCAGTACGGATTGAACTAACTTCGCGAAGTTCTATCGATTTCCCATTCGCGAGTACAACGAAAGTCGTTGCCGCAGTGTGGGTGAGTTTGAAAACAGTCAGCTTTTTCAGAAATGACCGCCGGCCGTTTGCGTGTTAGAAATGTTGACAAAAGAAATATCTATGACAATTCGCCGTGCGAGAACGTCCGCGAGATCCTTCTACGTTTTGCCGCGGCACCAAGGCCCCCTGGGAGGCCGGAAGTTACAAAGTGTTCTTGAATTCATCTCTGACACGTCAGGTTGGAGACATGAAGGGTTGGTTAAGTGAGAAATGTAGCGACTTTGCGGAACGTGCGATCGAAAAAGACTCTTCCTCACGTCTCGGAGACCCGGCAGAATGCACAAAAGCCGCGGACCTCTGATGTGTGCCCTTTTCTCTTTTGTTAACTATCCTCTCCGAGAAGACTCCCACTGCTGGATCTCGCTGGAAATTCCCTCGAATTTCAAAGAGAATAAAGGGATGCGTCGCAAATAGAAAAGTCATTTCGCCACACGATGCAGCTTATTCCTCGCTATGATTTAATAATCTGTTAATGATAGAATTCTATTGAGGGGAGGGGACGACACGGAATAAACACCAAATTTTTTTATAATTTATAGACATACGATAAGGTATGTACATATTAATGCGTTTAGAAGCACTTGTTGATGCAAAGGTTCTATCGCATTCCCCGCTTTTTGTCCCGATGAGTTTTAATTACGCCGCGAGCTTCGGCGCTGGCCAATTTTCATTAAGCGAAGTTACTTACTAACCTGGACTTACATGCGTTCCTGCAAAAAGTTAAGCACCTTCTCTGAGCTCCAAGTAGATTCACACTTTTTCTGAGCCACTGCATTTTTCCAGGCAAGAATACAACCTTCGCCCGCGGTAACGTTAGCAGCGAGGACTTTGTTTAGTGCGTTTGCGGTTTTATCTTCCATAAATTAAATTAAAACACTCCCAGCTTGGCGTCATCTTTTTTTTTTGCCGGAGGAAAAAGGGAAGTAGAAGAGGGAGGACGATGTTTCCGTAAACATTTTCGCTTGTTATCGTAGAATTATATAACCCTCCGCGTCGTTACTACGATAAAACATGCAAAAAACATGTTTATGCTCGTTTCTTTCCGATCACTATGTAACTTAATGATGTAAAATAGTGGTCGTTTGTGCACGAACTGTCGGAAAATATTTTTCCAAGATGCACGCCGCAATATCGTTCGCAAATTGCACACGGAAATGAGTCAATCGTCGAAACGAGAACTCTGACGATCGTCGCATTCAATTAACATGTTTATAATTATCATTTGTAATTAACAAACTTTCAATTCGTGAAACTGATTGGAATTCATCATATTCAAATTGTTCGGAAGCTAATAATACGTGGACTGATCTCCCTGTTAATTATTCTTGCTATTAATTTGCCCTGACCTCTCTATATTATACATATATTAATTTAGTTATGTCAGGATAAAAATGTCTAATCTAATCATATTAATTTCACGTACGGGGCTGCTACCGATGGAAGGTGCTATTATGTGACCAAATATGCGATGTAATGCGGTCGGTTCCGCCATAGAGTACGAAACTATGCGACTGTCGGTGGATACTGCAAATTGCGCGGATTACTTTCACAAATTATGTGGAATTCGTAGACTTCCGCGTTTCTCAGGTTCGATCGTACACAGATACCTGCTTACACTTTCGACCGCTCTTTCGAAACAAGTTTTGGCTCGCCTTATCCCCTCTCCTTGGCCCTAAGCTCGTGTCGCATCGTTAGTTTTTATTAGACAACGTGAGACAGAAAGGATTAAATGCGGTAATGATCTGTAATTGATTAGATTTTGTTATAAAATAAAAGAATAATCGATCGATTTTTTTCTACATGTGTATTTTGCCTTTTAAATGTCGATAAATGTGAATAATTAAAAAAAAAATTAGCACTGTCAGACGTGTACGCATAATATGTGTGTATGTATAAATAAATTAAAAAATAAATATTTAATTAAAGATATTTTTCATAATGGTAATATAAAATTGATTCTGAAAACTGTAAAAGAACAATGCTTTTACACTTATCGAAGGAAAGCTTAAGACTAAAATTTCTATTTAAGTGCTCTCATATGGGCTTACTTAGCCTTCGTAGGAGTAACTTTGCACAATAGTAGAGCGGAAACTTCTATGACCAGTTTGCGTCTCTCTCGGAAAGTAATTTATAAACTGTAATTTCAACGTCCACAAGAAACTTAGTTATTCATTACCTTGTTAAACATTAAATGACTCTAAAGTAATTTTTTATTATGATGCAAAGTTACTTCCACTGTGAAAAGTACAGTAATTACGTGTGACGATAGTCTTCTACTAACGCGAAACGCGCACCGCGATAAGGCGAAAATGCGAGAATTACTTTCTCGTTGCGGATTTTCGAATCAATCGTTTACCCATCGTTTCTCTCGCAATCTCACGAACTCCAAGATTCATGAATTAACGTTTAATCAGTCTCGAGCACTCACGCGATACTACCGATATTTTCGCCACGATGCGAGGTAAAAGTTGTCTCGATTTATCAAGCTCCGCTATACACGCACCCGAAAAAAATATATTCCACGGCTCATTCATTATTCCAAGTATAGATATATTTATTGGCTTCGTTTGTCGTTTATGAATCGACTAGATTCCGTGGAATTAATAAATTAGAAATCCGGTTTGTCATAAAACGCCCGGGCTCCGATCGCGGTCTCAACGAATCTTCCCGATAAACATTAAATGTCGCGTCGTTTTGCATCTAGTTAAAGAAACGTATTAATGAATAAAATCTGTATAATTAATCTCTCCGACGGCCTCCATATCCAAACGTGCTTGGAGGCCGTGTCCCAGATCGTAAACAGGTGCTTCGTGGATGTTGAAACGGCTCTTCCGGCGCATTAATGATCGAGAGTTAGCTCTGAGCACGTTAACGATCGACAAATGGTGGAAGCAGTTCTCGTGATTTAGTTGTTATAGCGCGAACGGCATTATTCTCGACAGTTAATGCAAGAGTAAATTCATGCACGTAGTAAGGCAAACCAGTCTGTTCCTGCTGGTAATTGTACGCCATAGAACGCGTAATAGATCGATGAGGAAAGGAGGTGAGGCAGAATGGTATCATCTGGAGTGTTAAATGGAATTCAAGTTAGTGTTGTCTGAGACTCCGGGAGCACAGTATATAGTACTCCATGTAATCTTATGTATTTCGTCTGCTGAAGCTACGCTCAGAACGAGATCGGGAAAGAGAGAGAGAGAGAGAGAGAGACGAAGGGAATAAAGAGATAGATCAATACTATTAGAAGCAAAACAGTTGACTCGTTCAATGGTAATTTCGGTAAGTCACCACAAATCAAAAGACTTAATTATAATTAATTATTCCGGTCGAATTAGTAAATCCATAAAAGTCGACGCGTTTGGTTTGAGAAGACATTTTGCTTTTTGGAGCAACACGCGTTTTTAGTAACGCAAGGTAAGGAGAGAACGTGTCGACGATCTGACTCATTCGGCATCGCATCGAAGCGTGCAGACAATCGAGGTGAGTCGCGCGACTTGTCGCGTAAGTACGCGCCAGAACGTTCGTAAAGAGACCCGATACTTACGGCAGCCGTTCGACGCCATCAGACGAGGACGAAGAAAAAAGGGCATCCGACGAAAAGTTTGGCGAGGCCCCAATTTTCTTTTGACTGAGCAGTACAGCGCTCCTGAGGGTAGCGCGCGGTAATTAGCGGGAAATGTAATTACAGACATTTAATTAAAACGAGTCGTCGTCGCGTGAGACGCACTCTTCCTTGGCTATCGCAAGCCCTTAGAGTCAATAGCCCAAATTTCACTATTTTTCTGTTTTCCTTTTTCTGAGAAGGGTAAGCGATATCCTTAGACTCGGCGTCGAGTCTTTTAATTATGCGTCTACGAGCCGTTCCTTTTACTCTTGTTTAATCGGGTTTGAGGGTTACGTCGAGGGTTGCGCTGGAAAAAGAAAAGCACCCTGCCTGCGCTGTCGTAGCAATTCGAATTTATGTCGCTGCCGTGCGAAAAGTAACGATCGTTACTTTCATCTCGACGCTTCTGCTCAATCTAAACGAAAGCTAGAAACAAGGAGGCAAGCTACGTCTGCTTTTTTTTAGTAGCCTCGTGCGAAAATCTGTGAAGATCTATGTTTAAGAGCGACCGATACGCGTAGAGAATTACATTTTTACACAACCTTTCTCTCATATTTCATATTCGCTATTATTTGGTGAAAAGCACTTTGATTTCACGAGAAATATTCATGAATAATATCGAAAATTAAAACCACTTTTTCGTTGACGTAAAAAAATTGCCGATCGCCACGTATTTCGGCGCTGCTTAATTTTCAACATTAAATATATATCTCCATAAAAATTTGTTTTTTCCCATATGTCAAATGGGACGTAATTAATCGCCAGTCACGAAACCTTTTCAGCGGTAAAAACACCGATATATCCCAATTTTTTGACGCCATTTAAGGCTCCGTTTGCAGCAATAAATCATCATCCAACGAGCGATATTGCGAACGCTTTCACGAATGTTCTCGAATGACAGGATACTGCGATCATTACGACATTGTGCTGAGTGTCGAGAATTCTCTTTGTTTTCGGGGTAAGAGAAATAGTACGTTCGTATATTAATTGTTTGGACCATTACAAATCTTTGATTAATTACTTAACGAAAATTCGGTGTCTTCAGTCACGATAAGCACACGGTGACACGCGTTATACGATGACACAGTGAATAGCGTTACGTTGAAACATGCGACATTATTGTGCAATACATCTTGTGTGTTTGATAAGGAAATGAGATTAAAAAAGACGAAAGACAACGTTCGCGCTTATGCGTATATACTAATACATAATAATACATCGCGCCAAGATTATCTCTCGTCTCGCTACAGCAAGATCGCGACGTTTCTCGGAACGTTCGTCAAGCTGGCGTTCCAGATAATGATGACGAGCGTCGCGAGGTAGAAGTTAAACGTTTATACAATTATTCCAGATCCAGCAGGTAGCAACACCTCGTCGAATTTGTGACAAGTTCAGAGAGACGCGCGCGGCTCGCAACAAGAGCGAGGAGAGAAACGAGGTGAAACGACCGGGGGAGAAAACGGAGTATGTAACACTCCAATTAAGCTGAGGCATCAGTCCACGATGTCTAGGGTGCAGAGCTTGACAATGAAGCTCTCATGATGCTGGATGCCGTAACGAGTTGTAACGGTATAACGCCGGAGAGCGAATGCGGGTTCGCCAAAAGTTTCTCGAATTTTCCCACGAGCTTCCTTCCTTGCTCGCGCAGCATCGAGGATGGTGTTAACGTGTATTAATACGAAACATACACACAGAGTAGCAACAATGTGTTAAAGATTTTCTTACGTGTTATTTATGGGCGTGAGTTAATATCGTTTTCTCCTTTCAGACAATTCCGGACGAAAAGCACAAACTTGCGTTAGTCTGAGGGACTCGAGAGCTTCCGCGTCTCTTGGTTTTCAAGTGAAATGAATATATTTTTAATTGCGGTAGTTTGATGAAAGCGATTATATCACAATCTGCTTAAAGATCGATAGCAATTGGGAACAGAGATATTGTTGGAAATATTAGAAATTTCGAAAACGTTGCATTAAATCTCGTGCGATTTTGAACTTTAATTGATACGTGAAATTAAAAAACGATAATGAATAGTTATTAATTATGCGGCTTCCGTATTAAAGTAATAAGCAATTTAAAGAATTTTTCCTAAAACAGTATTGTAAAAATAATTTGTTATATAATAACCTAAAAAAGAAAACTGAGAAAAATAGTTCCAATTTAAACCAAGCAGATCATCAAACTACCAAATACCTGCATCCCTCTTCAAGTTAAAAGCGGAGAAATTACTACGGTCTTTTGATAAAAAATATTCGTAGTAAATACACAAATTGGACGGCCGGATACCCGGATTCCTGATCAAACATGCGCATTACTGAGAAAAAGTATATATATATATATATATATATATATGTTGCGGAAATATATTATTTCAGAAGGAATATTTCTTTTCTCGGCACCGGTTTAAGCGATTAAAGAATCAATACTCGTCCTTACGTTCCTCCTTTTATCGGATATCGGCGTAGTCTCGCTTCTGAAAGAATATCCGCAGCCGCCGTACGACGTAAAATAAACTGTTTTTTAGTGATTCGTTTCGAGGATTAACGCTCCGTTAGTCACGAAGGATAAAGCGACGGGCGGCTCTGCCGCGACGAAATTCCTAAAAGAAGTCCTCAGGACGGACTCTCAAAGCGAGGCGAGCCCGTCGCTCTCGGTCGAGGCTCTCTCCTCCATTATTTTCTCCCCTCTGTCTCTTCTTCTCTGCCGTCCCTCTTTTACCGCCCGCCCTCGTTCCCTCTTGTTCCCCTCACTCTCACCCATTCCCATTTTCTCTTTACGCGTTACCTCGCTCGCGAAAGTTTCGATCTTGGGTGCTTCACCCCTTTTAATACGATTACCAGCCGATGCGAGGCCGCTCCGAGAGCTCGATTTCGCAGAGCCTGCAGCAGCATTCACCTCGACGCGACCTTCTAGAATTCATTTTGGTTATGGGGCAATTCCGCGAGTCGTTGGCAATTTACAAAAACTCACCACTTCCGTCGTGACGCGTCACAAGCGTGGCGGTGTCGACCGACCGATCCGCGACGCAGACCTGGCAAAAAGCGACACAGGAACGTTTGCGAGTACTACGAATTGCTCGACGGCATCATTTATACGCGCACTTACGTGCGTATATCCCGATGTATAAAATGATCCTCTCCGAGATTTTGGATTACTGTGAGATCCCGAGGAACGATCTCCTCTCGAATCGGTTTACGAAAAAAAAGAAGAAATAAAATTCACCGTCTTGCAGACGTACTTTTTTCAAGAATATCTTGCATATTTAACGTTCAAAGCTTGAGAGAGAACCAAGTATCGTAAATCTGGGTCTCCTTTGAAAATAAATGCGTAATCCGAGTAATCCAACTGGATGGAATGATTGAACGTCTCGATAAGAATGTGATAATGCCTGTGTCACCGCAGAAGGCCGCGCACCTGCTCGATCTTTCGTTAATCCGACCGATGTTTGCAAAAGCAGCGAAAAGAATCCCGTGGTGATTTCGTATCTGTAGTCCGGAAACCAATAACGTTTGTTTACCTCGGCGAAGTATTACTTTATTACACCTCGACAGCACGATTTTACCGTCCACCGCGACTTTTATTGCCGCGGGAGGTCGCGTTCGATTCCGGAATCAAAGTTATACGCGGGTATATCTCGAGAACAAGCAATCACGGCATGAAGTATCTGCGGATTGCGAGGAAAGGACGGAACGCGAGATTCTTCTTCCATCTTTTAAAAATGCGGATCCCCGCAGGCTGCAACGAGGGGTGCGTCGCGCAAACGACACGCGATTACGAAGTCGCCCGCGTTTTAGGTGCCTCGCACGGCGGATAAGTTTGATTGTCGGCGGCTGCAATTTGCGCGGAACGTCAGGATCACCGCCGCGCCCGGGAACGCGTTCGAGATGAGTCGCGCGGAAAACTCGGCGGAGAAAAGTTTTTATTTCGACGGCCGCAGAATCGACTTTCCCCCCGTCGCGCTCTCGCATCACCGCCGGCTCGACGCCCGTCGTTCTCCATCCCGTCGTAGTCGCCGTCGTCGTCTTTACCACCCCACACGCCGTAAAACAATGTCGACGTACGAATCCGCGAAAGAGGTTTACGAACTTCGGAGCGTTCGCGAAAGTACGTTATTCCCGAATGGAAAGGCGCGTGTCAAGATGCGACGCGCGATATTTTGTCGTGTAATCGCCCCTGATTTATAGAACGCATCTGTACGAGGTGCGTTTCATAAGCATCTTGATTTACCGGCGGCTCGACTTATTCATGTTCTGTGGATGATTTTACGTTTCACGTTTATACTCGCAAGCGAAACACTTGTGCAAGCATCCCCCGTTGAATTTCGATGGCCACACTTCGGTTATATTTTACAGCAGTTCAAAGTGATAAATATTTATAATTTTACTTATATTTTGCTCGTCTTATAGCTGGCGGAACTTGTGCGATCCTCATGCTAGTTTAAACTATTTCTTTCTACTGAATATTGTGCCAACGCTTGTACATATATATATAATGTAGCTCCCGTATTATATTATTTATATATGTATATCTATGTTCTCTTTTCTTTCGTGTATATATTTAAATATAAAGATATCGAACAGTTTTACAAGCGAAATCGTATTTACATTACAGAATATTTCGAATTTTGTGAACGAGGTAACCGATTTGATATAATCTGCCCCTGTATCTGCCGTATCAATTAGCGAAATATATTAATTATTCATATGTGTGGTTAAGCTTTATGGCCGGGCTTCAAGAAGTGTCAACGAGTTCACAGGTGCATATTTTTGATTTCTTCGGAGACTGGTTTAGTGAAAGTAGAGAAGGATAAAACATGAAAGTCGACGATATATTTACGATGTGTCCATATATCCGAATTTCATTTGGAGTGAAAATATCTGATCTAAGATTAAATTAGAGAACCTGAAACTTTTATTATTCGGAAAAAAACTACTCGTCTCTTGCTCCTAATACTGATACGACAAAGCCGTCTCGAAATTCCGCAGGAAACGCAGTAGCGCTGTAGAAAAAGGTTTTCTTACATCTCGCATCGCGTGTCGCTGCATATACTAGCTTCCAGGTAGTAACGGTAAATGCAAGAAGGAACTAGTCCGTGGCGAGGGTAACAAGGACCGCACAGCCGCAGAATTTTCCATAAAGCTGTCGGCGTACGTTCCTTTCGTGGTCGCTTCCGAAGCTCGCGCTTGTACAGCGGTTGCGAGGTAAAAAAGGAACGAGAGAAACATAGAGAGAGAGAGAGAGAGAGGGGAAAAAACAACGACAACAAAAGTGCAGTATTTATAAAGAATCCTAACGACTCCGTAATTAGTGTAATTACCGCCGGTGCCGTGTCTTGCGCGGTCTTAATGCTCGCGTCACTCGAAACGCTCTCCGTAATTCCTTCTAATGTATCTGCCGGCGAAAAAGGGGCGGAAGGAGAGCCCCTCAGCCCGGCAGTCGCGAAGTAAGGAGAGAGGACCTACGAGGCTGCGACAGTGCCTGCAGTATCTAGATCGAAGCAGCGCCGGTTGCGAACGAGGTAGGATCCTTCTCGACGATTGCCAGCGAGAACGGATTACCTCTAATCTCTGACATTAGCTCCCGCTCTGCATCGACCGTACTTCGCGAGCGCGCCCTTACAGGAATATGTCTCCATTTACTTTCTGCTCTTTTTCTCGGCAGCTCGCTCGCGAATACCCGAATAAAAAGGATGACGCGGATAAATCCTGACGGCGCCCGCCAGCGGACTGCCAGTGGAAATCTTTCGGAAACTGCTAATTATGAGAGGGCACTTGGCCAGCAGCTAAATACGCGCCTCGTCGCTCGGATGCGACAGCCGCTGGTTCAAGTGGCGCGATCTTAAGAGAAAATACGTTTTCTTTCGTGTCTGTTTTTCCGGGACATAAATCACGTGAGCGTATCGGTGACCGGGCACAAGACGTTCGATATTTGGCCATACGTTGCTGATTATGAAATTAAAAATAAAAGACACGCCAACTTGCCTTTACCCAATTCTCCTCTTTTCCACTCGATTAATGAGTTATGATTAATGAATCGAGATGTTGAATATTTTAACTATTTCAGCAGGTTATTCGCGCTGATAGGGAATTTTACGTTTCTGTCCTCGAGCGAAATCTCATAGAGAACATTTTCCATTTTTGTAAAAGTAAAATCGAGCGGCGGACAATGCGTCATCGGTTGCAGTAATACTCGCCTACGCTTTGAACTATGCACGCTCGGCAGGAATATTGGATCTCTCTGTGCGGTAAGTCCAATTAATTCTCAAGTAAGGAAATTAGGACTACGAGACTGTGAAACGGCGCCCGGTTCTCACAACGCGCTCAACGAGACGTTGCTAATTGTCGCCGTATGGTTACCGATTTATTGTCCCGGACGAGCGCGCTGCCGACGTTTAAACTGTAAGTAAAAGGGCAATTACCGGTTGACCACGGCAAATAAAGCAACTGGAAAGGAGTTAAACGCAGGAGGCGCAGGAGGTTATGGTGTTAGGTAACGCGTCTCTTGTAACTGTCATCGTCGATTCACGTGTGTATCGTCGCGAAAGAAATTCATCGCTCATTGTTACTTTTCGTCGGGATAATGGAGATTATAAGGCAATTTCTGAAAAAAAAAAATTTGCTTTCGCTATTTTACGCGTTTATAAAGTACTTTAGGCCGGACGTTAACGGAGTTCTTCAACGGTGTTGCATCACGCATTCAACGATTCGAAATCAATGGCTTGAATATAAACTCACTTGCATAGGTACGTTGTCACGTATAAAGATTGTACGTGTATACGTGTAATTCGTTAATGTCTAAAACTTTTGCGATGGAAGGAAATTCATCGACAAGAATTGGAGAGGGAGAGAATGATCGTAATTTTATACCCCTTTATTTCTATTGAAAGCGCAATGTCCGATAAGATTGTACGATTCGAGCGAGACACATCCGGAAAACATTTTTACGTTCTATATGTGCATTGAACCGTTATATGCTGAAACGTTGAAAATAATCGTGGTACGTGGAAATGACATTTCCAGATACCAGAAAAAATATCGTTGATGATAGCGATACAAGTGCGATTCAATTAACAAAGCTTGCTATCAAGACCGACAATGAAACGCGCTAACAAATATGCGGACAAGAATGTTATTTTAACTTCAGCTCGCGCTGACGAGCGTATGTGTTACAAACCTCATTTGATTTTTACAACTTCGCACACGTTCTTGATTTATAACATAAGTTCATATATGTACAAATCGCCAAATTACTTACGCAAAAGTAGTAAAAGTATTAAGAAATTCAGACACGCGTTAATTATATGAATTTTATATATGACTCGTGAAGAAATGGATGCTGAGTAGCTTATGCATATTTTTCATGTCAACTTGCCTAGCCAATTCGACTTTCCAGTATCTTCACATGAATGATTAGTTACGTCAGAATTTCGAAGCTCAAAAGGAGGTCTGTGGTCCAGATCAGAGGGCGTGTTGTAGCGACTATCTAGTGAAAGTAGTTCCATCAGTATAAAAACCGTGGAATCGTTGACACCAAGCACATTCAGGTCCATCTCTTCTTCCTACGTTCACTATGAAGACATTCTTAGTGAGTACTGAAGTTTCTCGGCGAGTTTTCGCCTCTGGTAGACCGCGTAAAGCCACGAGTGCCACGTAAAATTTTAGCGTTTGTTGCAGCGATTAAGTGTAATAACGCCCGATTGAAAAGCGCAGTTCCGTAACATTTCGGTGGTTGGACTGTTCTATTCTATTTTTTTTTCATTCGCAGATAAAGTGCATCGTAACGCGATTGAGTGGCTACATCATTTTTATTGTAACGCGTCTATTTTTATTTAATCTTTCTACCTTGTTTGCATATTGAGTTTTTAGTTAATCCCTTACGGGTTTCAAATATTTGCACGAAGTACACATATCCGTGTACATTTGCCTAAACAAGCGCTTTTTACGGGTCACGGAGCGGCGCGATCGGCCCGGATTAAACTTAATGCAACTGCGCGGAACAGTCGCGGATTTCCGCGATATAATAACGCACGCGTTATTCGCGTCTCTTCTTTACTGATACAACTAACGACGCGCCTGTTCGCCTCTAGGTCTTGCTGCTGGCCGTCTCCGTGTTCGCCGGAGATGCACCAGCAATAGAGAAGAAACACGAAAAACGCGGCCTCCTGCACGGTGGGTCGATATACGCGGGCGGATACGGCGGCTACGGTCATGGATACGGACACGGAATCGGCCATGGGATCGGAATCGGCCACGGGATCGGAATCGGCCACGGGATCGGCCACGGAATCGGCCACGGAATCGGCCACGGAATCATAGCTCATGACGGATTTGGACCAGGCTTCGGCGGCATCCATCTGGGATACGGTCACGGATACGGTCACGGATACGGGCACGGATTCGCACATTTCCACCACCCGACGCAGATAGTGAATCGCGTGGTACATGTGCCGGTGCCGGTGCCCCATCCCGTCCCCGTGACGCACAAGGTCCCCGTGCCAGTGCCGCATCCAGTGCCCGTCGAGGTAAAACGCCCCGTGCCCGTTCCAGTGCCTCATCCAGTGCCGGTGGTCGTCACGAAGACCGTACCCGTAAACGTGCCGCGTCCCGTCCCGGTGCCGGTGCCTCACCCCGTCCACGTGCCCCATCCAGTCCCGCAACCGATTCCGGTCCCGCAACCAATTCCGGTACCAGTGCCCGCGCCCATACCTCTGCACGTGTCGGGTCCTGGATTGATCCACGACTCATATCCCATTCCTGAATCCATCGATCCCGGCTTCGATCGCCATGTCCACATCGACGGGCACGGCCACGGGATCGGTCATATCCTGCATCACGACCACGGTTTCAATGGCGCGAATATCCACCTGGGTGGGCACGCCGACGGATACTCGTATCCAGTACCAGCGAAGAAATTCTATTAAGCCGCGTCGAGAGATCCGTTTTGCGAACGACGTCTCGATTTGCACGCCGACGCGATACATCTGCCGTTTTCGAATAGCCTGGATACACCGCACGGCAGTCACGCCGCATACATTTGTCCCGCGTTTCACTTGATATTTATGGATTCTCGCACGCAGCGGCTGCAGCGAAACGTCCGCTAGGTCGCGGCCTCGATTAAAATTCCGCCTAAAATCGCGAAACGAAAGGGATCGAGACGGGGTATATACATATGTGCCCACACACAACCACGCACATCTGTATGTACACCGGCATTTACTTTCGCGCGCTCAACGTGGGTGACGAGGGAAAGAGAGAGTGATGCGTTTCGAGGGCGCGAAAGTAACGCGATACGAAGTCCAGAGAGATGAATAATCTTCCGGGGCGTGTGATGGAGATACGAAATGCGAGAATCTATTCAATACTTCCTGTTATGGTAATACGGTACAAGCAATAGAGAGAACCGCTGACGATTTTCTTAAGATGTGTCGTTCGCATGTTTACAGCTAGATCGTATTCCCGGCGGAATGATACGATCAAACGCGCGGAATTGTTTGTGTAACTATATTTATTCGTCCATTAAAGCGTAAAGATGTATGAGAGAGACCTGCGTCGCATGTTAGAGAAATTATATTTTTGTAAAAGAGACAATAAATCCTGAACTATTTGTTAATTTAAATCTGCCCGCTGATTTGTCCTACCCATCCCCTCGACACGATACCCTTGTAGTCGAATCTTCTCATAAAGCAGTAACTACAAGCGATGTGAAGCTGCGGGTTCGAGATACGCGAGTAGATTTACCCCGATTCGAAAGTGATTAAAGTTGCTGCCTCCTTACCCGCATCGCATCCCAAATTGCCGAAACTTTGACCTTGTGCTTTAGCAGACTCGACAACCACATAACCGTTTCGTACCGCCTCCGGCTGTGATCTCGGCACTACGCTAGAATGCCCGATTCCACCCTCCCTAATTCGCATTACACGCCTAGACAGTCGTACGAAAAAAAAAAAAGCGATCAAAAATCGGTACGAGGTAACGAGCAAAATATATAATAAAGTGAAGAATTATTTCACTTATATATCACGAATATGTAATAAGGAATGTATCGTTTATTATCCGTGCGAAATGTGAGATACGCTTTCGTTTTGTGCTTGGAACGAATGTTTTCATTTCTATCTTCTGCTGAGAATATTTGCTGCAGCTTCATTCACATAACCCACCGTTATACCGCTTATCTTATTAACCTTTCTCATCGATAAGCTGCGCGAACGCAAATTGAAATGAATTCGAAATGCTCCGAATTTATCCGCACGCACACGGCGCTTATGGATGCTAACTTTGTATCGGCAACGTCTTCATGTTTAGCAAACCTCTCCTCTGTCTCGCATAGGAAAACCTGAACGGTTGTATACTTTTTCAGTTGCCTACCGTCATCTTCGTAATGGTATCTCTCTAGTCGTAGAAGACGTACGTGCCTCGCTCACGGCAGAATCCTACCCTCCGAATCCAAGGTAAGCCACTAGACCGTCCTTACTTATATAGGGTCTCTCAAAACCACCGTATCTTAACAAGAGAGCTTAAACAGGTATTTAAGACGCGTGGAAGTGATTTTGCTTTTGAGTCCTGAACAATTTATGGCTGCTTAATTATTAAAGATAAGATTTTCATAGATTAAAGTTCCGAAATGTAATAAATAAAGAAAAAATGAAAAATAATATAAAAGCAATTATCGAGTCGCTTAACAATGCAATTGAATAATTGAGGGATTAATTATAGTTTACCGTGAAATTTAAAGGAAGGTCTTAAAGCTCAAGAGCTGAACAAAGATGTAATTGAAATACACGATTTTGACACATCCTATACACATGGCCACGTACAAGCACGTTGCACGTGTGCACACGCAAGTTCCTCTAGAAAGCTCCACATGCTCCGCAAACACATCCGCATGTACTTACGTACGTATGCGCTTTCCTTTCCCCTTCCCGCCGGAAAACCGGCAGTCACGCACTATTTTACGACTTTCGCCGGGCCTCTGAATTAACCCGAGCTTTTCCGGCTACAAGGACGGTCCTTTATGCATCCCGTACAGAAATGAAGTGCATTCCTTCTACCTACGACCAGGGTTACGGTGTCGTTAAACCGCCGTCTCTGATATCACCCCGAAGTCTGTTTCTTACGGTTTTCAGTGAAATTAGCTCAGTTAAAGAAGTATGAAGATATAGCAAACTTATACAGGAAAACAAAGTTTATTCGATAAGTTGAAAGTCTTAATTAATCATTTCCTTGCATAGGTAATTTTGAAACAAATCCTACGTAGCTTTATGTCGAATAATGAATAATACAGCAAATACTCTTGCCAGTTTTGTAATTATTTCCGAAATATGTCACCTTCCTTTTATCCTGGCAGCAGATATACCGCGCAATACACGAGAAATTTATACACAAAATCCCTTGAATATTGAGCGACCTACTTCGCGATGGAACTTGTTGAACACTACAGATTTATAATTAGCGCCCGTACACTCATTTTAAGTAATAATTAATAGGCATAGGTAAAATGCACTAACAATAAAGGGATACCACTTTCACGCGAAATTATAACAGCTGCTAACAACATTATTTAATTACCGGAGCGACAGCCTCGCGAATCCAAAACGCGCAGCGGGAGTGGAAGCTAATTGTGAGCATTTATCTAATGTGAAGGATTTACCGACGATGTAAATTTATTCGCGAGACCCTAGCTTAATTACGCAGATTCCAAGGCATCGTAAGGCGTGCGCACCGGGAAAAACAGAAATTAGTCTCGTGTTACGGACTGCCGGGATACTCGCAGCGCGAGTAACGTTTTCATAGAACAGGCCTCGCTATCATTATCATTTACTGCTCACTCTTTACGATCCATCATTAAACGTATCCTAGAGCGCGGAATTCTTTTCATGGGGCCGCGCTTTATAGTGCGCTCTTAGATACATACCGAATAGGGCCTCCGTATTCGCTGTTTACGAGCGCAGCCTTGAGCGATAAATGTCACGAAATTATTCGGGAGTGGGCGAAGGAAAAACGCGCTGCGGCGTTCCCTTTTCTCTCTCTTTCTTCTTTTTGGAATGAAATATCGGCGAAGCACTAAATCGCGCGCATTCGCGTAATGTAGCATAACGGAGCCGAAAAATTGTCGTCGCGACAATGCCGCGTCGTTGCAATCTGGACGCGACAAGTCGCGGCACCGTAAAGCGTTAATGACACGAACGACTCGTCTAGCGGCGGTGAATCACCGTGAAATACGGCCTCTATTTAATTACAATATCGTAACCTACCTAGCTGGTACCGCGAACGAGCGAGATCTGACCGCGACGGGCACGCGTAGTCCGAATCTTTTTCCTTGCATTTTATATCGGCAGTTAACGCGGCTGATATATGCGCATAACGCTTATAAAGCTATGCGCACTGCTGTTTTTTCAAAACGGCTGTCCGCCTTAAGCTCAGCCGGCTCGTTCGGGTTTTATGTTTGGGGCGCGAACCCGCTATTTACGATGGCCATTTCGCAGCCATCGGGTCGCGGCGTTTTCTTCCTCGGTCGCAGTCAAACGAATCGGCAGTTAACGTCGATATTTTTGAACATTTTATCTACTCGGCTAGTCTTTCTCTCGATTTTTTTATACCGCGACGTCGACCTCTCAGAAGCAGCGGATCGCCGCTCGCGGCAACAACGAAGCCGCAATTCTGGTTGCAGCGTCGCAGGCTGTGCTCGGCCGTCGATACGGCTCGCCGCGAACAGGAAGCGCCGTTTTATTGGTTGTTTTCAAACGGTAAAACACGCCGTAAACACGCCGTCACTGTACTCGTAAACAATGAAACGGCGTCCGTATGAAAGTTACAGGATTAAATGCCAGACGGAGTATCGATTAGAATTTATATCGTTATACCGGCATGGAATATTGTGCCGGCGACGTGAAGATGATATATCGCCCTCCGTCCTCTCTGCAAAAACAATGAAGAGAAGGACGAATGGCGAGAACGTTCCGCAGGTTATTTTCTATCCCATTTCGGAGCGACGCTAAAAAATATGTACGTCGCGACTTGCGTCGGAGAACAATGTTATTACAATGTTCTAAGTCGTTTTAGTCTCTATCCTTCTTCAGGCTTCCCTTTTCTCAATTAATAATTATATCGCAATTCACGGTGAATGGTAGTATCTGTCGCAATTTTGCAAATACGGATAATATACAGCGCATTATTTGCATATAACAATTAATCAATATCGGTTTATCTCTCTATTTGCGCTTAAGTAAACTGCATAATAAATACATTGTTCATTGAAATCAAGATTAAAAATTAAATGTAGGTAGAATATTGACATAATCTAATATTAAATAATTTTGAAACACATCTTTCTTTTTTCACCAATATAATATTAATTCGAGATTTTTTATTCGACGGAATTTGCAGGGTGAATGCAAGATGAAAATTTCGACATGGATATATCCACCCGTTTGAATATTTATTATATATTTAATGCGTGATCTTTTATCAACATATAGCTGCAAATTACAAATTCATGTTAGCGTCATGTCTTGTCAACGCACCGATTATAGATAAGCCAAGTACCTAACCAGCATCCGACAGGACCCTACGTTTATCCTACTCTGTATGCGGTAACCGTTCTCGCTCGGAGGTCATGCTTTATCATACTCAGCGGACAGTCGTCGGAATGCTAATCTTCCGTACCCTTATTTATAGAATTAATCACTTGTTAATGACTAATGCTGCGATGTGATTTATGCTATTATTCGCGCCGACGCGGCTGCAAATTCCTCCCTAAATAACGGAAATGACACGTTTATACGTCGTGAAACGAACATAAAATATTATCGCGATGCGACACGTTGCGTTAAAAAATTTCAATATTTTTTTGCCCCGAAAACAACTCGCGCATGCCGATTACGCCCGACATTAAAACGTTATTAAAATATTTGTAGGCCACGATAATGCATTTGACCGATTGTCCAACAGTCACGTGAAATTTTCGTTGTCGGTATAAAATATTCTAATGGGATCCATCACGCCAATTGACATCAACGACGAATTCAAAGAGACCGTACTAATTTCGTTTGGCCGGCATAATCAGGAGCATCCAAAGTAATATGTATTGCGGGAAATTTTGCTACACGGTTATAAATATTTCGGACACGCGAAACAGCTGGCGAACGATGAAAAGCTTTATCTCGCAGTTCCATAATAATTCGCAGTATCGCGGAAACGAGTTAATATATTGACAGGTGACTCGTCTTCCGATCTCATCCCTCTGCTTCGAAAGCAAATTACTCGACCAAAGCGAGGAAATAGCGAGGGTTGCATTGAAAGGGTCCTTCCTGTCCACGACACGCGATGTCATATCACGTTATTGAGAGCTACTTGTCACTCCCTGCTTTGCCGTCACAGCAGGACGGGTACGTCCATGCCGATCATTCAATTAATTCGGACCTCACGCACATATCGGTGATCATATCGTTCGTAAGCTTCGCGCGACTAGCATTGTCATTTAACGGAGATTTTACGAAGTGATGCTCGCCATCAATATTCCAATCCGCACCTTTTTAAAGAACGGACGTAATACATGTTTTACGCGAGACATTAGAATCTTAATACCGCACATTCCTAATCTCAATTCTCGTTAATTATTCGTTTCTGTAATTGATATCATATGTCACGGTATCATATGTTACGGATATGACAGCGTGAAGTATTAAAATTACTCGACGAAATCTTTATAAGCGTTCTTCAAAATAACACGAACAACGTGTTCAGAACGTCGTAGAATTACTTATTTATCAGACATTAGAAACGCGCTTCACCGTGCGCTATTAATCCCTAAATTGTCTCTTTTGATCCGGAAGATCGTGCGATCGATTCTTTCATTGTTAATGAACAATTATCTTACATGGTGCTCTGGTCTTCTGTATTATCCAATAGGCGCTGGTGTCCATCGTCGCCTTACGTATCGATGCTTTCAAGGGAAGCTGCCCTCCGAGGATATTCGATGCCTGCCTGGAAAAGGGGAAAAAGCGATCATCCATGTGGGTCCTCGGACTATCGCCGCTCCTATCGCATTCGCCGTCCGATGCAGTCCAATTTCGTTCGAGCGTAATATAATAGCACGTAGCTAGCGTGCCAACCATTTGAGTGGCAGTGTGTTGCAGATTATTGGCCTCGTGGGTCATGGGCCTCGTACCATTGCCGTTAGGTGTTCACTTATAAATGCCACAATTTCTGACAAAGGCACTGATTACGATTCTCGCGGGTAGTCATCGATACTAACTCTCCTTCAACGATCGTGGTGCTCTCCGAGTGCGATCACGCAACGCGAATGTTACACTAGAAGAATCAGCGTGCTCTTGAGCGTTCTTGTTTTTTTTCTCTCGCGTATTACTACTACAACGATACAAATTAACGTCGTGATAAACATTGTCACGAACAGTGATCAAATCTTGGAGTCGGACAATGTTATTCTCCCTGTTGGATTTAAATTACACATCGCCACCAACGTTTAGATCGTAATTTATCGATATGTACGTGCGTATATGTATGTGTGTGTGTGTGTGTGTGTGTGTGTGTGTACTCAACTCGTGAAATCTTTTTTCGAATTAATTTAGATGAACGTCAGACGATTTATTTCGACTCCGCGACTCATTTATACCGTGCAATATTTTATCATGTCGCGCGAAATAATAATTGTCCGTGAAATATATCAATTTCATAATGATATGTAATATGAAAGTACGTACTTATGCGTACGTGAAGATATGCAGTAATTGTTTTTGAAGTTAAATAAAAACAAGAATTATTGAAAAATTAAGCAACCTCGCTATCCGTTATCGCTGCTTCTATTAATCACGTGCAGAGGTTTATCATTCTGTAAATTCTATCTATTTTTTCCCGAGTTCTTTCTACTTTCGAGTCTTTTCTCTTATTTTCAGGTATTATCATCTATAAATTTCCTTCGCAAACATTTTTACACTTTTATTGCCTAGATTCGCCCATCGCTTTACTCTACCTTATACAGCATACTGACTTATTCATGTTTTCATTCTCGGCTGCTCATTCGCCGAGAAATTATTATCTTCAAATTGTGAAGGTACAATTCCCTGAATGTTAGCACAGTCGTTTTGTGCATTTTCATTATGCTTATATGCGCGCGATGCAAGTATAATTACACGAGTTACTTAAGCTGCATTTTTACACAGTATTTATGAATGTGTGTTATGATACAATTAAAAAAATATCTTAAGAGGCTATTCAGCCAATTATGTCATGCTAAATTTAAATATTTTTGTCCCCCTTCCATCTTCATCATAAAATATTTGCCCCCTTTCAATATTACGTGATACGTGGAATTACTTCCTTTTCCCGCCGATATATAGAATAAAAAATACTTATAATCGCATATTCATATAAATTCTCTAGATTTCCTATAATAGCAAACGCTTTGAAGTATTTAAAGAAAGAATATAATTGGTCTATTCGTCTATTTTTGAAGTATTTGTGCGCAATGTAAAGTGAACCTTACTTCTGATGTGACGTTTCGTGGCCTTTATATTTCCTCTTCTTTCTATCATGTACCGTCACGCAAGCTAATAGACCCTCTCTCTTCTTGTGATATGGCGTAATTGTTGAATGACCCTTTAAAAATTAATTATCCTTGTTACGTTACTATCATTCCGAATATACTGTAAGAAAAATATACGTACGACATATCTGATCCGTTCTCGCTTCATTCGGTTAAATTGCCATCGACGCAGACGTCCCTCCGTCGTCAAACGATCCTAATGCGTTGCGAGAAATTTGCATTGGGGCGACGACATTAAAACGCTTCTTCCCGTTAAAACGTTTTCCCCGAACGTCAACAAAAGGGTACCGCGGTACTATTATTTGAGCGTAAAAGTATACCAGGGAAGAGAGCGAAATAGAATCTCTAAGATATTCGCTGTCGCGAGGCTTCCCACTCGGGATTGAGGTAAAGAGCCTCGAGTTCCAGCATCTCAAATTTCGTCAGGACAGATCCGGTCCGTTCCATCCTAGCGGCTGTTGCATTCTGATGTAGCGACGCGTCGTCCGCCGCCGGTACTGTCGCCCGCCAGCCGACGAGATCGCACGTTGCGCGGTAGTGGGTGATCTCGGGAATGCGATGATGGTGGGGGAGAGGACTATGACTAGCGGCGGTGGCGACGGCGACGGCGGTGGGGGAAGCTCGCGAAGAGCAGACGAGTGGGGTTCCCTCTGGTGAGTGTCTCGTGTCAGTTGAGCCGTGTGCCGCGTCGCGGTAATGTCGGTGCAGTAGTGTTGCGTCTCGCGTGTCTCGCCGAACACCGACGATGACGTCTTCCTTGTTGTGACTATGAGCGACTCGCGCTCGTGACGAGGATCATCGAGCACGTCGTACACCGGTCGTCGTCGTGTTCGCCTTCGTCCATATCGTCGTTGTTTTCCCTCGATCAGGGGACGCCGTCGGAGCGTGTACGACGTGGACTTGTCGCGTTCGTCGTCGCCGGTTTCTCAATCGGACGCACACGGGCTGATCGGGGTGCACTAGTGATTCGTGGGAGGCGCGAATTTCGTCGCCTTTTTCTCGATCGGGCGCGGACGAGAACCGATCGAGACGTGTCGGAACAAGATTTCGCGTACGACGTGAACTCAGCCGCTTGTCACCGCTATTTCAATATCTCAATAAGTGAGGCGCGCGCGGGCCAATAGATGCGCGCCGTTGGTTCGTGTGTTGCATGACGGGACTCGTCGTTGCACTGTGTCGGCCGACCGTTGGAAAATTGAAGGTGATCGCGCAAAG
This sequence comes from Dinoponera quadriceps, assembly GCF_001313825.1. NCBI lineage: Eukaryota > Metazoa > Arthropoda > Insecta > Hymenoptera > Formicidae > Dinoponera > Dinoponera quadriceps. Next base: position 35,365 of record NW_014558471.1, read on the forward strand.
TAAAGCGTATTTCTCAGCGGAGCAGCTGTTTTTCCAGCCGGTGTCCGGAAAGATCCGTTTGAATATCTCGAGCGTCCTTGCGCGAGGGGAAATTTCAACGCATGGAATAGCCGGTGGTGTGACGTCGCGAGTGACTATACGAGTTTCTGCGTGCAGCAGGCTGCGTTTCCGAATCGGACGCCATTTCCAACAAGAAGTCGTCGAGTTACGTTTTCGGGAGCGAGTCGTCGCGCTTCAGCCGGTGAGTTGATCTATTCCGTTTCGTCGTCGCCGAATTCTTCGTTCTCAGTGCAGCGTTTGCCGAAGACGAGTAATTGAAAACGGACTCGTCGATCTGCCGTCGTGGATATCAAGTTTACGTGACAGTGAAGGCGAGTACGTCGCGAGTTTCAAGGTCGTCCGAAGGTGACGAGTCGTGAATTCGTTCGCGGGCGTCGTGCCGTTGTAGTCGAGTTTTGTGTTTTCCAACGACGGGAGCTTCCGCGAAGTACACCCTCACGAAGATCCCGTGGTGTCGATCTCGTGTTAACCTCACTCTACGATCGTCTTCCATTCGGCGCGAGCCGATCTCGCGTCGACGAAGAAAAAGCCGCGAAGTCGCGCCGAAGTCCTTCTCAACGACAACGCGGGTCGTTCGCGAGATTTGCTCCCTTGCCGGATCTCTCGAAACGGACGAGACTTGGCAGGTCATCTCCGCAGCTCGTCATCTCGCGGTGCGCGCAACGACACGTCGTGCGGAAATTGCGCCTCGTTTTCTCATCGATCTCGCGACACCACGCGACGACCACGTTACTCGCGCCAGCGGATGATCTCTCGCGAACGTGCGGGTAGAACGACATCGTTTTCTGTTTATATATTTATTTTTTTTTTCTTTTTGAAAGAGATACGTTTCGCCGAGATCGTCGCCGATTCGTGCATCAATCTCGAAAGCTCGTTTCTCTTCGCGTAAATAGACACTGTAAGGCCAGAGTAAGTGATGCAGCCCTGAGTGGCAGCGTGCCGGATTCGATCCTGCGAGGCACATCCGAAGGGTGCAGCAATACACAAAAGACCCAGAACGCGTCGGGATTTATCGAGACACGCTCGGGGCGACTGCTGTCGTGTGGCGCGTCGTTGGGAAGGACCGAGTGGTCCCTCTAAATTTTTCCCCAAATCTTCCGCCGTATCTCCCTCTCTTTCTCCCTCCTCTCGCACCACATGAAATAGAACAAGATTCGACCGGTCGTTTGCCTTCCAGCTCGTCACGGCTGCTGCTCCGCCTTCGCATTTACCCGAGGACCCGGACGAGAGAAGCGGTGTAAAAACTGAGACATCGACCGGACGATCGTATCATCGACGACGAGCGCCGGTTCTCCGACTCGATCGTACATCTCGTAATGAGCCGAGGAGCGGTACATGTCAAGCGGCGAACGTGACCGCCGCAAATCGTCGCCGCCGCGTGTCTCAGGGTCGTCGGTCCCGAGGCGACGCTCGTTAAAGACTGCGGTCGATCGCGCGCCGACGAGAATGTCGCGCTAGAGAACCATAGGTCCGATTTATTCGCCGAAACGATCCTCGCGCCTCGATGGACGTTGTGACGTCGTCTGGAAGGTGGCCTCGCGGGATGGTAGCTGCCAAGCACAGCGGATAAAGGAACGGAATCGTCGAACGAGGAGCTGCGGGGAGAGAGAGGGGAGGAGAGGAAGAAAGGACGGACGAGCGTAGACCGTTTTAAAAGAGTCGAACAAGCGCGGGGGCGTAGCCGGGCCTACACGAGCGCAACGAGATAGAGGAAGAAAGGAAGAGAGAGCCGAGATGACCATGGCGAGCAACATCGTGGTCGAGTGGCTGCGGTCGCTCCACCTCGGCCAGTACTCGGAGTCATTCATCGACAACGGCTACGACGACCTTGAGATCTGCAAACAGATCGGCGATCCGGATCTCGACGCGATCGGCGTCTTCAATCAGACGCACCGCGCCCGTCTATTGCAATCGGTCAAGACTCTGCGCGAAGAGGGTGCCGCGAGTGTATATTTTACGCTGGAGGAGACGAACGACTGCATCAATTGCGACAACGTCAGCTCCAAGTCGTCGAGAACGTCGTCCGAGAGGCCACCCAGCGATAAGGAAGTGCAACGCGCGTCGCCCACGGCCAGTTCCTCCAGCGGCGGTCAAGAGCTGACCAAGTTCGCGGACGAGTACGAGGAGGGCAAGGCCGAGCTGGTGAGAATTCCCAGGATGCAGCTGAGGATGTTGCTGCAGGAGAAACTGCGACACGACGGCATCAGACTGGCCTGCCAACCGTACACTACACCGGTGAGTCGATTTACTTTGGAGAGAAACTCCGTTGTGACACTGTAGAGTCTCTTGAAGCTGGGAGATATAGCTACTACTGAATATTACAACAGTTCAAATGCGAAACGATTGAATTTTGATTTCGAATAAGGAAAAGTCAATCTGGTAGAAAATCAATTACAACTGTGAAAATGAGAGAATAAAAAAGTACGTTTGAAATAGGAAAGCCGGTCCGCGCGAAATTAATAATTTATTTTTTTATTTGGAAATAGCTTGTACTTTTTCGTACACGTGCAATTAAGTTATCACCAGTTTTGGCATATATATATATATATATATATATATATATATATATATAAAATGAAACATAAATATTTTCTATTAATAAATTCGACACAATTAATATTTTATTGAATGCGCATTTTTGAAGAATATTTTGTGGTCAGTACAATGTTAACTAGTTATTAATTAATTGAACCGATATTAATTTACATAAATTACCTTAATTATGGACAAAATTGTGCGTCCCCCTCCCTGAGAACCTTTAAGAATTAACGTTCAAACGAATTCAATATGCATACACATGAAGTGTATAGTATGAGTCTAAAATAAACAACATGAATTATTATATAAATTAAATTACATACGTTACACATTAATATTAATAACAAGAATAATATATGAAGTTTACCGTGGACACAATGAAATGAATATTGTTCCAACGATACGTTTTTTCGTATAGAGCGTACTTTTTGTGATATTCAAGTACTAGCTATATTTTCCTTCGTGCTTCTTACACAAACGATAAGAATACGCGCAGCGATCACTTCCAATTTTACAAACGACGACATAATTCGGTTTTCGTGATATCGACATCGGTGATGTGTCGTCGACATTGTACGCTCCCATTTTCTTCATGTCATTTGCATTGGCATGCACGCATCACCTTTAATACATTACGATATGTGGTGCGATTAGCCACGACAATACTACTTGAATTATCAGGCTATCGAGCGAGCACTCAGGTGTGCCAGCCGCGATGGGGATACCTGAGACGAAGATAATGCTGAAAACTCGCAGCCCTCACGTGGCACGCCCTATACGAGCGTAGATAATCCCCTGATTCATTATTTCGTTGCATTAGCCACCAGCTCGAGATAAGAACAAGCGTGCTGTTTTACCATACACGTTCTTATCCTCTTTCGACTCACCGGTAACGCAACCGGTCATACGTTATGTCTTCACTTTTCCTACGTGCTTGGAAATTGCCTCCTTACAAATTTCAAGAACTATAGTGTGTTCTCGGTTATGCAGTGAAAACTGTATTTTATTTTATAAAAATAATTCGCAAAATTATAGATATCGGTACGCATAATATATATCATCTTATTTATCGCACGCGAAAACAGATATTATTTGCCGTAACTAAATTTACCTTGTGTCTGGTATTTGCAACACGTTCTGTTTTTCCGCTCATTGAACGAATTGGCCGTTATACTCACAATGCGTTTATACATGTGCATTTCAGTCAGTGGGTGAATTCGATTATCATTGAATTACTTACGCGGTGTGAAATAATAGGCACGTGGTAATATTTCTTATCAAAAGTATAAACGAGTTTTCGTTATTGGAATGCAAATAACTTTTAGACTATAACTGATCGCAAAAGGAAGCGTCTCAGAAGATACAGAATCTTGACTTGAAATGTGATTTAATTAATATGAGATGCGGTCGGTGAGACGCGGTATCGCTTGGAACAACGAAGCAACGTGACACCTAATTTTACTTTTGACGGAGAAAAACTAGTTTAGGAAGTTTTCATTATTATTACAACTTGTTCCTTATCGAACTAGAAGCAAGTTTTCCTTAAGGTTCTTTAAAGAAGTTACCGGAACGCGATTAATTGTTGAACTACGATCTACCGCAAGAGGAGGCGTTTTAGAAAATCACGCTTTGAAGACGCGGGATCTTCACTTTAGGCGTAATTTAATTTCACGAAATGCATAATACCGCGGTCCCAAGGCAGCGAAGAAACGCCTGATTTACTTTTGACGCTGGGAGAACTCAGTTTAAAAAGTTTTCACCGTTATTACAACTAGTTGTTTCTTTTTAACTTACGTACACGTAGCCACGACGTCTCATATTCGCTTCGCTCTTTATTTATGTGTCAGCGATGTAGCGTAAAGTTACATAAACGTGTCTTTGCATCCCGGCCTGGCTACATCCGTGGTCTGTTGTTTGTAAAAGGGAATTTTCCGCACAGTCCTAATTGAGATACGCGAACGCGTAGAGGTGAGTTCGCTCGGAAGACGTTTTCTCCGGGAAACTTTCGCGTGCGTTGTCGCGAGAGGGAGCGGTTCGAGGCAAGTACCACGCGTAGGGAAGCACTCGACTCGCGGCGCGCTTAACAAGTACGTACGTTCTCAACGCGACTAAGTCGTCCGACAGAGTTTTCGATTTCCCGGTAACTTCGTTGATGGAGTTTAATATATCCGCGCGTAGGATGCCGAGTACTCAGTGTGTGCATATTCGTTCGCTTGCTCGCAAGCAAGCACGTGCTTTCAAAACGGGACTGCGAGCCGAATCGGCGAGAGATGTATTCGTGTCGAAGCTGAAGTCTGATACACGTGTGGAATTAGCGATGAATTTAGTCAGTACCGTGCGTCGAGTTCGGAAAAGGCTTCGGGCTAATGTGAATTCACCGCGATAGAGAGAGAGTCGGCTGCGCATACGCGTTGGCGCGCTCGTTGTACTTCCGTTTACGATGCAAGAACCAGATCGAGATGGAGAATTTAACGGCTCGTGCATGCAGCTCTTTCTCCCGTGCAAGCTCTCGCCCGCCTCAGAGTTATTTCATTTTTTATGTCCCCTTTCTTCCACTCCCCCTCCTTCTCTTCGTCATTTCACGGCAACGAGAGCGATATACGCGTCGGTGCGTATGAAAGCTCCGTTTAATGCCTATTACTTTTGAAACATGTTTTCGTACGTAAAGAATAATATGATACGTATGTCTCGGCTGGAAGTTACGTAAATTGAGAATTTTTAGCGCGGAAGAATTTTCGCTTCGCTATATCTGCCGAGGAAAAAAACCTGGCTGGGTTTTACATGTGCAAATACACATGTATATATACGCGTGTTTCTCCTTACACTAGGGATTAAAATTCCAATAAATTTTGCCGTGCAAATTCGCGAATACGACATGAATCATTCATATCTGCCCCAGTGTAGGATACGCGTACTTCGTATTTTTACCGTTGAACTTGGTTCGATCCCACGCGGAATCCTTTATCCGTGATGTACTTCGTTATTCGTCGCACAGCGAGTCGCGTCCGCGTGCGATTAATTGGACATTGAGAGTAAAACGCGCCGAGTGACAATTTCGAGAATGATTAGTCATACGCTCGTTATCAGAGTTATAAAGCCGCCGTGCTTTATCGTTCCGGCAACAAGTTTAAAGCCTCGCTTTGTCGCTAATGAGTCGAGGTACACGCGTGTGGTGATATTCTCTCTCTCTCTCTCTTCCCCTCTGCTGCATGCATTCTCGTTCGTTAATTAACTGTACGAGGAGGCGAATGCAGACGAAAAGATAGACATTCGGTGTTCGAGAGTGTGGGTGGCTTTTATCTCGTGCGGATAAATTCGACATTACTTACACTCGTGTCGGGCCGCGACGTTATAAAACGACGTTTATGCCGTCTACCATCGCCTTCGGTGAGGCCGGCTCTTATTCTCTGAGCTTATTGCTTCTGCGATGCTCAGGCGTATCGCTAAAGACGGCGCGTGAACGAAACGCATCGATTTTTCGCGACGACGAAATGGCTCGTAACGCTAAGAGAATAATGTAAAAAGATTGACATATTCGACATTCACCGCCTTGTGTGAAAAATTTATGCGAACAAAAGTCAACGGTATTGTAAATGAAAATCGAAAGATTGTGTGAAAAATACGAACACTGGAATCTATTCAAGAGTGAATGCATCGATTCATTGTAGCAGGCCAATGAAAATTGTCGTCGCGCCAGCAAGAAAACGATAACGAAACTCGCAAAGTCATTTCGTTTAGTGATGCAGCATTAACATGTTTGCGCTCGGAAGTTTCATCTCTGTGTACTTATTGTGAACGCGTCGCTCTTGCGCGAAACTAGTGCAGGCGCACATTATAATCGTACGCGCGCGGAACACATGTATAATTGCGTATAGCCCTCTATCGTCTAAGGAACTATTATCTCTCTAATATCAACGATGTTTCCCGCGCGAATTGTTTTGACGAACAACGTAGTTACAATGTTAACAAGTGTTTCGTGAAAAAACTTTACAAAATAATTTTGTTTATAAAAATTCCTCATACTGACTGCAAATCGTCGCGTAACCGGAACCCGCAATTGGAATGCATCGCTCGAATTTACGGGTACGTGTCGTGGTTTTTATTTTTACACATCGTCGATGTCCATTCAAATTAGTTCGAAAACTTTAATTTATTCTCCACGCGGTTGAACGGAACGCATGATTTCGCAGAAACACAGATTGCACGGTGCAAACGAGCTATCAACATTTGACGACGGAAGTTGCAGCGCAGAACAAGCGTTCTCGTTTGACGGCAGCGCGTAAAACTGTTATGGCCTATTACAGATTATGAAAAAATTACATTCATATCGAAACCGTTCAATTTTTCTTTGCTCACGTTTACAACAATTATTGCATTTTCGTTTGCGTGTATCAGCAACTAAATTGTTTTAGTTGTTTTAAGACACGGGTTTTACGAATTTTATCTCACTTTGAAATTATAGAGCTTTGATATACTGAATGTTCATAGTACGTCAGTAGATAATTCTGGATTTTTCTGAATAAATGCTGAGCGAGATTGCCGAAATTAATTCACTCAAAGCAACTGACAATTCAATTATTACGGTTTTCACTAGTTGTTATGAACGGGAAACGATTGTCGTGGCATTTTTAGTTTCGTTCGAAAATAGAAGAAAACGCTCGCGTAAACGTATTATGGAAAAATTATCGATTCCAAGCAGGGCTTTGACGGCTTAATGGGAATTTAATATTGAAGCTTAATTATGAAAATATTGAATGTTATGTACTTTTTATCGGAAAGAAATTATAATGAATATCGGGAATTGGATAAAATTCGCGCCAAGAATAAAATTCGTTTTATATTTGTTGCATAATTTATAGCGGGAAAATAATACTGTTATATCTTTATAACTTTAAACAAGTTATTAGAGACAATTCCAACATAATTACGCGCAAATTATATTAATACAAATTTTCTCGCTTCTCTCACGAATTCATGTCGCGCATAGAAGTAAAGAGAAAAAGACAATATACACGTTATTATTTCGAAATATAGACTGTAATACGTATTTTGCGTGATATCCAGACTGATCGATCGAACAACTACAAAAACTACAAATTGAGGTGCAGAAAAGTTTCCGAGAGTTACAAAGAGGGTCGCATCGGCCGCACGATTATTCATGCGTACCGATTCATTTATGAACTTTCGAGTGGCCCAAATGATGCTCGCTTTCATTTACGGTTCTGTGTACCAATAAGCGCGAGTGCACTTTCCATCCTGTTTGTAAAATTTTAATGCGTTTGATTCAGCGGTACAGGCCAAACGACGAATTCCCCATCCTCTAACTTCACTCCCCGATATACAGCTCGCACCTGACACGATTCCGTTATAAGATCCAAATGGGGTCACAATCGTGTAAATAAAAAGGAAATAAAATATGTAATTTTCTGTTTTTAATAAGCATAATTTTTTCGGCGGGAAGATTAATTCGATCTTATTAATTTAATAAAAGATATTGAAGATCGATTGTTTGACAATCCATGCGGTATCTTTAATGAAAAGATAACAATGCGAGAAAGAGAGAGAGAGAGAGAGAGAGAGAGAGAGAGAGAGAGAGAGAGAGAACAAATTCTAACTTCCGATTTTAAATTTTAAATATTCTCGACATAAAAATTCTGAATCACATTATGCAAACTTATCTTGTAATCGTAACTCCGCTCGTCGGAGATCAGCAGCGGCAGCTGGACCGAACACAGCGCGTGGAAAGGCTTTTTTTACAATTTTCCATCTCGCGTTTCGTAAATTTCCTTAGTTTTCAAGCGCGTGCAGCTAGCAAATACCCAAAGGCGATTTATTTTATAACCAGCGGCGGATCAAAATTTCAGAAAGTCCCGCGAATAATCGCTGCAAACCGAAACCGCACTCGCGTGTTTTCGACGCGAGAGGAGCGTGCCGGTGGACACGATCCGCACTCCGGATCAGAAACTATCATGTGTCGTCGCTTTGTCGTCTCTCGCCTCTGGCGATCACATATATGAATAACACGATTACATGGCTGACGACCGTCTCCGCGGTCGGACATACTTCGAACTTTACGCACCCATATATTACCCCTTTTTCTCGCGGGGAGCACACATGCATGCGAGCAAATGACCGAATGGAGAAAAATAAAAAATCCTGTTTCTCTCTCATAGCACGGTGGTCCGGTCGTCACCTGCGCCTTTCGGCCTCAGTCCGCGCTCGCGTTCTCCATCTCTTTCAGACACTCTCGCACACGTGTGCACGCGAAAGCCCCTTGTGTTCGCGCGCATTCGAGTGCATCGACCGTTGTCAAAAATGATACTTTCCATCTCGAGACCGGACGTGCACTTTCGTATTTACGTATACAGTCCCGATTCGCGGTCACGCGCTCGTTCGCTCGCGCAGAAGGTCCGATTTGTTCGGCGCCTCGGTCGGCACGTATCTCGCCAATCAACATTCCAAGCATAGGGACTACGTAGCCAATTACGGTACCCGCGATACAATCGCCGCCACTATGCGCGCCTATTTATCCGTCCGGCTCGTTGGAACGCGGCCCGCGACGGTGCAACTAACACCTCGCGAAAATTGCGCCGCGTGCTGCTACGTCCGTTCGTTGAGTTCCACGGAAAATGCATCGTATATTCTCGCGATCGGCGCTTCATCTCGCAACTGTTTTCGTTCTCCCCCCCCCCTTTTTTTAAGCTTACCGCTCATTACCGCCGCACCTTCTCGTAATCGTTCGTGGAACAGCTGGCTACTGGCGATAGTTCTCGGTTTGAAAGATGTAATCTACGTTAAATGATCTCTTATGGAAGCACGACCCTGTTTTACGATTTTATTAGACTAATTGGATAAAGTGGTTAAGAGAGAAACGCTTTGACGTGCGGCCTGTGTAATATACTCTATACATTAAATCGTCGCGCGCTTCTTGGTAATTTATTTTGTAACCAAGTAAATTAGAGCAGCAAAATGCGTTTTTACGTTCTCTCTTTACTTCAGAATTGAATTAATTCTAAAGTGACTCTTTTGACTAATTTGAAGGGAGAACGATAAATTCGCGTGTATTATATATAATTATTCAACGGCTTACTTTGTGCGGCTTTATTCGCTGGCATATTTAATATGCAATTAATTTGTCGTCATCGAGGCATAATTTTTTCTCGATATCGAAATTCATGTTTTCCTATATAATACAGTATATAATGTAATAACTAATACAACGCTGGAGATGTGATGAACGCGTATATTTTTGATCGATGCAATGCATCGCACCTAAAGATATCCATGTAAATATATTTTTCATTGCACACTATGAGATATAGATGGCTGTATAAAAGCAGCTGACCTAGATCAAACGCGCTCCATAACGACGCAATGAACAAGACACATGTTCGTAAATTTACAATTTTACATATACACGTTTGCACCAGTGGACAGGTTTATCTCGCGATCAAGTTGTCATCGATTGTTTTAGACGATCAAATGTCACGCAGATACTTTGAGCGAAATATCTCTGATATCTGATATAATTGACAAATGATATAATGACAGATACTTTTTAAAGATTTCAAGAGAGATATTAAAAATATTATCTTGGAAATACGCGAGCCGTCTTTCGCTTTTACGTTTATTCTTATTTTTAATCTTAACTCTCACCACATTCCAGTCCAGTCCAAGACTGCTTCAACGTCTTTCCATTTTCTAGTTTTCATATAGAAGTAAGATACATTTAGAGGTGGGTTAAATATCCAGCGCTCGTATGACGCGTCGTTCACGCGTTTCCGACTCGACCTTGCCGCGCACGATGGGAAGAGTTCCGTGAGCGTCATAAAGTGATCGAACAGTACCTCTTCATCCTCAAGGCGTCTCTGACTCGTCTGGCGAATTTCCGTTATTCACGCCCACAGGAGTGGTCGTTATTCTGCCGGCAACCGCACGTGCTACTCTTTTACGCCGATGAGAGTTGAATTGCGCCAACTTCGATCGTAACCCGCTTTCATCCGCGTCGCGCGGTTCTCTCTCTTTATTCCCCGTGATAACGGATGTACACGCACTGAGATTTTGCGAAACTTCTCGCTGCATAAATATTTATTTCGGCCGACTGATCGCGAGCAGAAGGCGGACAGCCGCGCGCGGGAATCGCCGAATTATCCATCGACGTTACACTTTTCCAGAGTCGTTAATTATTCAGACGCAATTTGAACTCCGGTTTCCATTTCTTATAGAGCACGGTGCACACCATCTTATATTTCCATAAACGCAAACACGGAGACGGTAATAGGGCGTTAACTAAATGGCCAAGTACCTTCTCTCCGTCGGAACGATACATTTGGGAAATTGAGAAAAAGATTGCTTTCCTCCGAAAAAACCTGCGCTTTATTACACTCCTCTTTATGATACTTCCGTTACTCACATAGATCGTTCTTCATTACTAACCCACGTAAAACACACATTTAACTTGAATTCGAGACGACGTTACCTTCTCATCAACTCTTCGGAAAGCTTCAATCGATTAAATTCAATTAAATTGTCGGCGGCTGAAAAACGTTCGGATGGACTTTGGTCAGCTAATAGAATAATTAACTCCTCCCGATTAGCGATTCCATGGATCGTTAATCTCGCGGTTCTACATTCGACACTCGAATATAGATACGTACTCTCCGTCAGGCATGGCACACGAATACAAACCGTGCGTCTAAGTCGCTATCGCTTGATATTTCGAGACAGACGCTGGACGCGGCGAGCGACCGACCTTCCCGCTCTCGCGGTATAACTATAGCGCATCGGTGTAATAGCCTTTAAATATTTGAACGAATGTTCAATCGATATACCTGTCCTGTCCCTTGGCCGAGCGCGTCGCCGCTCTTTCCCGAGCCTTGCGCGCTCGCTGTTCCATTCCCTTCTAACCCATTCCTTTCCACCTGGCAGTCGGGCCTCCCGAGCACGTTTTCATGAAATATCGAACACGTGGAATGAGATTCTCTTATTCCGTAAGGGGAATAGAGCCGGCGGAGAACGGTGTGGTCGGACTAGAGCCTGCGGACGAAGGAGAGAGCGCGGGTCGAAACGGCAGATATTACGCGTCGCTCGCGACGACGCGGCCGTATGATTGATGCAAGACGGTTATGCCGGCCGTGCGTATCCGCGCTGCTCTGTGTACGAACGTGGCGTGCGATTATTATTCAAATTTTCACGATAGCGCGCGCCCGGCGGGCTTTCAGCGGGCGGCCGAGATTGCCCGCCGAGATTGCCTCTAGTGAATATTTATTAAACGCGCCTATTTGTTAATCGTTGTTTCGCGCCGCGCGAGCGGATACCTCGCGTCATTTCCAGCGCGTCGCGGCGGCTTATCGTCGCGCGTTTTTCCCGCTACCATCTTTCTACCGCCGGATCTCATCGTTCCCTCGCAAACAGAATGTCAGGTCTGAAGATGTAATCAAGGAGAGTCTGGAAACGTCGCGAGACGAGCATCGAGTGTATGAACACGGAATTTATGGTTCTCGCGGCAACCATCATTAATAATCCCACCTTTGTCTCTCTGTCTTCAGCTTCCTTTTCCTATCCGTCTTACGCTCTCTCTAGATCTCGTGTTGACGAGACACTAAGATTCCGTCTCTCAACATTAGCGCGTTCGTACGTTTCCCTGCTTCTTCCGACTGCTTCGGAACTCGACGAAAATGATACGTTGCGGGCGAGCGAGCGCTATCGCGTACCTGCCCCTGCAGAGAGAAGCGAGTTTGGAGTGGCATTAATGAAGAGACATCGTCGCGACTCGTTGTGATAAAGCGAGGAGCCGTTAGCGTCGCTTTTAATTAAGCTCCCGCTTTTAACGCGCCGATTATGAGAGCGAAGAATTTATATACGTTTAACCTGAAATTACCGAGTAGCTGCGACATCGATTACGCTACGGTGCATCTACGATGCAAGACGGGCGGGATGCTGCAACGCGCTTCGTGTTTTGCAGCGAGAAAATCGCTTCTTCTTCGAATACAGTTATATGCTCCCACGTCTCGATCATTCGTCTCCGAGTCGCTCGTCTCGCAGTATCAGATGAATTCTTAGTTAATCAACGTACATTGTTGATCATAAATTGAGACGCATATTATCGCGGTGTCGCTATGATGAATGACATCTCTATCTCACGGATAAAATACGCATGCATATGACAAGTTTTACAATTAAAATATGCAAACAAAGTTAACTTCTGTTCCTTTTTTGGAAAATTTTTTCCACGGTTTTCTCGCTTCCCTGCTTAAGCTCATTTTGGAAATTTTCGTTGTGGAAGAGGAAATGAAACGTCCGTGACGAGTATGGAATTACAGACAGAGAGCGGCTGTGCGTATACATATTTATCAAGCGCGCTATCGCGATATAGCAGCAACAACGAAATATCCACCGCGGGTGTTCAGATCGATCTGACGATCGTGCACCGTCACTTCCGTCTCTCCGTTTCTCGGTCTCGATTTCACCCCGTCGTGCATCGCGCTTGTCGGCCCGTCGCTTGACTCCGGTGTCTGTCTTGTTTCGATTCAATTTGTCCTTACGCCTCCTCCGCTACCCACGCGCGGTTGGAATACGCAGGCGAACGGGTTAAACGAGCAAACAGATTCAATATCCGACATTGGAGTACGGTTCGAAATATCATGTCTATACGCGCGATCCCGTGGACAGTCAAATTAACGAGGTATCTATTGTCTTCGCAACGTACAACAATATCGTCGATTCTGAGAATACGCCGGAAAAATAATTTTCTTCTCAGCTGTCAATTTCGCGTGTCGATTACATTCACAACGTGAGTTAAATTCAGCTCAGGACGCGGAGAGCGCGACTTCCTTACGAGCGCTCGCCGGTTGCGTAATAGTTTGTTGCGTAACGTAAAATGAAACATAAATCACTTCAAAATTCTAGATAAAATACCGTCGGGTGTCACTTGTCCGTTGATCGAGCCTTTAAGATTAGCCGACGCGCAGTGTTCTGCGTAAAAACTCATGAATCATACTTCCGATATATCGTGCCGAAAAAAATTGCTCGCCGAAAACCGTCGCTTTGTAAACTCTCATTATGCGTGCGTGCATGCGCTGGCAGTTCTCCCAATTTTCCGGACGGCCGGTTCCATCGATAACAGTCGCTATTAATTAGCTTACTGCACTCTCACGCGGCGTAATTTGCAGCAATCGAGCGACGCACTTTGTATCTCGGCGCGCGTATCCCGCTGACATTAATAACGGTGCAGTTCATTCGAGGAGGCCATTAGTCGCTGTCTCTTGGAGCGCTAAGCCACTGCGCCGAACCAAGGGATAGTTGGCGGCGGAGTCTGTCCCAAAGTCGCGAGAGCCTGCTTCGTTACGAGCGGATACACGTGGGATAGGATTTTCCTTTCTCGAGGATTTCACCGACTCCTTCCCTCCGCCCCCCGCTGTCTTGTTCACCACTGCCGTCCCTCCTTCGCGACTTTGTGTACAAGCCGTGTCGAGCTACCGAACTTTTCGAAGGCGCGAGGGGTTCGAGGCTCGATTAAGGGTGACTATAGGTATACACGTTAGGCCTGGCGTCTCTGAGCAGTAAGTAATCCCCGTTCTCCCCGCCTAGCTGGGATAGAAGGATAGAGGGAAACTTCCGTGATGTTGGATCGACCTCCTACGCTCTCCATGGAAATGTCATTCCGAGCGCGAAAGAATCGCGATACGTTTAGTCATCGAGGCCGATAGCGAGTGAATTGTACGCGTGACATGTTTTAATTGTAGTGTGAAATTTGGATGATCGGATGGAGCAAAGCGTGAAAAATGTGAAGCCATCCGCATTTCTTATACTTTACCTCCGACATCCGAGATTCATGCTTGATTACTTATGCCGAGTCGATGCATCGGCGGAGGCTCCGCGCGGTACTTCGAAAATCCACCTCGCTATCTATCTTTCCATCCTCCGCCGCGTACGTGCCAACAATTTGCACGCTCTGCAAATTGGGCGGACTGCTTACAGAGTTGTAGTTTATTACGCGGGGCCCACTTGAGAACTTCGCTTACCTCTTCGGGAGAACAGCGAGGTAAGCGAGTGCGCGGGGTGGAGGGAGCGGACCGAGTTGCAGGAGAGAGAGAGAAAGGTCGCCGTCGATGGGCCGTTTATCGGTGTTTCGCCGGTATGCACTCAAAGCGCATTACGTAGCGTTATGCGTTTTCCGTCGACGTCGAGAGAAAGAAAGAAGGCACGTAGGGCCTTGAAATGACCAATGAGGGTACGCTGCCTCGTTCGCCCGTACTCTTAACGCTATTTCGTTCCCTCCCCGTAACGCGGGGCGCGCTCTCCACATCGCCCTTTCTGGTCTCCTCGCGCACGCACCGACTGAGTACACCGATACGTGCATACACATGTGTACACGCGAGTGTGCACCTCGCGCGCGCGGACCTGGCAGTTAAGTAGACGCATTACCGCGCGCGCAAGTATTCCCTCGACCGGGTTGGCACGCAACGCATGCCGCGCGCTATCTGACCGGCATTAAGGACTCGCCGGGCTGTATTACGGCCGCCGGGTAATAAACATGTTTAATTGCAACGCTAATGGCGAGGTGGGGGTTAAGGGGGAGGGTGGCACGGCGAGGCGAAAGTGCCCGAGCACGGGAACAACCCTTAGCCGCCACGGTCCAAAGCCATTCCGACGCTCTTGCTTTCGCGCACAATGCCGCCGTTACGCCGCCGTGATGTCGGCTCCCGAAAGGAAAGGAGAGCGAGCTACCGATAATCGATTACACCGATGATTGGCCGGGATGGAAAATGCGGGGTGATCGATTTGAGCGTACGGCGCGTTTAAGAGCCGCGCCGCTTTGCATACCAGCTCAGCTTCTGTTATTGACGTTTATTACTCACCGCAGGCGTCTGCTGATACGGTATTGTGGCCGGCTGGCTGACTGACTGACTGGTTGTCGGCCGGTGGTCTACGGTATTTTGCGTATTACTCGCCCTAGATCGCGCGTCTTCCTTCTTGTCTTTGTGCTTCCCCCTCCTCCCTCTCTCCCTCTCCCTCTGAACTTCTCCGAATTGATTACGCGCTTGTCTATCCATGATGAACTCATCGATCGATTAAGCCTCGAATATCTGCCGCACGAAAGCGGTCTCGAGTGGAATAGTTACCGCTACGCCAAATATTGTGACAAGCGACGATCGAATTTCCGAAAACTCTCACGCTTTGATTTCATTGTTTGTTTGGCACACTGTCTTTTTCATTGTTCCTTTTCTTGCTCTCGTAATCACTTTTGCCCGGTATTCTAATCCTTCAGTAAAGATAAACTCGCGCGTACGTGTCGAATTGTAACGAAATCGATATATGGTCAACTTTTCGTTCTGCATCGTGTCGATTTCCGTAGGTAATTAATATAGTCACCGGGAGGATTGAAAATTCGATTAATCCGCCGCCGCCGTCGTCACCTGACGTTGATATATAACGGCGGGTATCAACACGCGATAATTTATGTCACGTTACAAGTATCGTAGCATCTACTCGCGCCGGCGACGCATTATGCGATTCATTTTGATCGGCGGCGATAACGCGCCGGGCTCTCCGGTCACGCCGCAGCAAATTCGTCTTTTCTTCGGGCTCGAAAGAAACGCGACTTCAAGTGATTCCGCGTCACAGTGTTATCGCGTCCGGTATATCGGTGGCGTTGCGCACCCCAAGGCGATAAAATCGTCGGCAGGTCCGTCGGTCTTATCAGCCCCGACCGATCGATCGTTCGAGGGTAGCGCGCGTGGGTCACTGCTAGGAGCCAGGCACGGCACGAAACAAAGGCATAGTCTCGTTACTGGGGATTAAGCGACACTGACGGAAGCAAAAAGCTTCGTGGGCTGATGCTGGCTGGTCGCACGGTCGCTCGAAATTCTTCGGGCCGAGCGAGAAATTGCGAATTAGGGTGCGATCACGCGTCGAGGACTCTCCGTTCGCGAACGGTGAGTGTTTCGCTCGGAAACACGTTACACGAGAAATATCGTTTGGTAATTTTGTCGTTACGTTCAATATTCTGAAACGTACACTGGCGGCGTTCGTTCATTTCGATATGTCTGAAAGTTTTCAAATTCAACGGACGAATGAAAAAAAAACAGTTTTAAAAAGTTAAATAGCTTGATCGCGCGTGCCCTCGCTTTTATTTCGAGCGATATTTATGCGCCACCAATTAAGAGCGGTGCTAGCGAGAGATTCGCTGCTGTCCGTTTTAACGGCGCAACTCAAAGGTAGTCCCCTCGAAATGGGTCTTCAAATGGATTTTCGAGTATCGGAGTAGCCAACTAATCGAGCAGGTCCGTAGCGTCGGCATCGAAAATCTGAGTATCGGATATTCAATTTGGGCGTTAATTCAGCAGCCGGTTCGAATATTTGGACGGATGAATTCATATCGAGAATTCGTATATTCTATCTCCGCGCGTGGATCCGACAAAATTAGATAATTCACATGTCAAGCATGGGTCTGAAACGTAATGGTCTGTAATGACATGGTCTAACCACGCGTGTTAATGTTTGAGATGCTCCGGCATTATAATGTATATAAATTCAACAGATATCATTTTCAGCCGTTCTGCTACACGATGATCCGCTCACGATTATCAAATAGCACATTGCTTCGCTTTGTTCAGCTGTGCTACTCGTTTTGCAATGTAATGGTATTCTACTTGCAGGAATCAAATAATATAATACCGACGCTGATTCGCATTTATTTAATTAATATCTTTATGAATCCTCGAGCTCGCTCATTACTCTCGGTTCTATTTGCGTATCTCGATATGTGGTCTGAGGAAACACGGAGAAACGCGCCCGAACGTGAACATATTTAACGCGACTTGAATAATCATACACGATGTATGTCGAGTTAATAGAATCGTCGGCGCCACCGACGTTATAGCGCGCGATCTTGACGTATGTCCCACGCGACTCGAGCGGAACAAACATCGTCGTGTGGACACGAGACATATCGCGACTTGAGTACCTGTACGAGCAGAGAGAGTGTGTCACGAAATTTCGACTGGCGCGAGTCGCCACGCCGCGAAAGGCATAACGGTCGTATTATACGCGGGGCGGGTTGGCAGGTGGCAGCGTATAAGGACCGCCGTAAGTCAGGAATCTTTAATGCTGTCCCGTTAGCCGCACGACCGGCATGAGTTATTACCGTTTCCGGGTGTGCCGGGCGCGAGGCGCGCGATTTATCAGCCGCCTTTAACTCCGCTTTGCCACGGCGCGGAAGAAAGAGTCGCCGAAAAAGTCAACCGTTCGCCCCCCCC